>NW_008704829.1:430996-432677 GCF_000326865.2 Helobdella robusta
ACGATCAAATGAACGAACAAACAAGTGAATGGGCAAAATATTTTTTATGGCTGTCAGTTGCTATGCAACCATGTATATCATGATGAAATAAATTGCGTGTTCATGATGTAGTTGTGAAGATGATTATGAAATGGTGATTAGGATAGTGATGACGATAAGGTTGATCATAATGATGATCATTTACATTCATTCATTTATTCATTCATTCATTCATTCATTCATTCATTCATTCATTCATTCATTCATTCATTCATTCATTTATTCATTCATTCATTCATTCATTCATTCATTCATTCGTTCATTCATTCATTCATTTATCTTCATGATGATGTTGCTTTTACATGTTATTACATTCGCTCACCATCTCAATGCTTGATAACATTTGTTATCCCCATAAACTTTTTCACCATTATTACCATCAACATCTTAATCATTATCATTGTTACAATGTCCACTCTCTTCATCATCATCATCGTAGTCGTCATCGTCATCATCATCGCCATCATCATCGTCATCATCATCATCATCATCATTATGACTGATGATCTCTTTCTCGATGTATTAAACTTTTAATTACTATCATACCTCTCATTAATTTTTTTTGTTTTATATCTCCTCTCTCTTTTTTCCCCCTCTCCCCCTCCTATCTCCCTCTCTCTCTCTCTCTCTCTCTCTCTTTCTTTCTTTCTTTCTCTCTCTTATTTTTTTTGTCTTTTTATCTTTTTATCATTTTGTTGTTATTGTTCTATTATGTGTTGGTGTTTTTCTTTTATTTTTGTCTTTTCCCCACTCTCTTCCTCCTTTTTTTTTTCTCTCTCTCTCTCATTATTTCCTTTCTCTCTCTCTCTCTTCTTTCTCTCTCTTCTTTCTCTCTTCTTTCTTTCATCGTCGTCACCATCATCTTGAATTTCATTTGAATAATTCTAAAAAGGATACAATTCATCGCCACCGTCATCATCATCCCCATCATGGTCATCATCATCATCATCATCATCGTCATCATCATCATCAATGTCATCGTCATCATGGTCATCATCATCACCATCATTGTCGTCATCATCATCATCATCATCATGATCGTCATCGTCATCATCATCTTGAATTTCATTGGAATAATTCTAATGCAATTATCTTGCTTGCGGTTGCATAAACACGCGCCTAGCTCTATTTTTGCTGAGTGTGAAGCTTTTGTTTTTGTCTCTCTTTTGTTGTTGTTATTATTTGTTTGTGTTGTCGTTGTTTGGTTTTTGTTTGTTGTTGTTTTTCTCATAAAACCTGCGGCTGTTTGTGTTGTTGTTTGTTTGTGTTGTTGTTGTTTGTTGTTGTTTGTTGTTGTTGGTTTCATCGTGAAGCTTGCTGTTATTCGTGTTGTTGTTGTGTATTTTGTTGTTGTTAATGTTATTGATGTTGTTATTGTTGTTGTTCATGTTGTCATTGTTGTTGTTGTCGTGGTGGTCATGTATACTGAAAATGGGAGAAATCTCAATGATGCATTAATAAGATCGTTCCTGTTGACGTTTTGAAAGAAAAACTGCGAATCAGTTCAAATTTCATCCTTGATGGATGGTGGCGCGTCTTGCCTACCTCAACATAACTCTCCTCTCTCTCTCCTCTCTCTCTCTCTCTCTCTCTCTCTCCTCTCTCTTTGAATGAATGAATGATTAAGTGAATAAAAGAAATG
>NW_008704829.1:435584-448084 GCF_000326865.2 Helobdella robusta
TTTGGTCAGCTGTTTGCTCATTCGTTCATACATTCATTTAATAATTTTTTAATTTTTTTATTCGTTTATTTATTTATTCGTTCGTTCATTCATTCATTCATTCATCTATGATTTTTCGAATTGATAATAAAATTTTGATTGAATTATTTAGCAAACCAATCGTTAATGAACACACACACACATGTACGCATGCATTGAATTTCCAGTCTAACATATTGGATGGATGAATGAATGAATGAATGAATAAATGAATGAATTAATTAATTAATTAAAAAAGAAAGCGCGAATGCATGAGTGAATGAAATATTGGATAACTGTTTGACTGACTATATGATGTAATATTTCTGTGATTGATTAATTGAATGAATGAATGAATGAATGGCTGACTGACTGAATAAATGAATGAATGAATGAATGAATGAATGAATGAATGAATGAAAGAATGAATGAATAAATGATCAAATGAATGAACGAACGTACTAATAGATTGAATGAACGAATGAACAAACTAAAAAATGAATTAATAAATGAATGCAATAATGATAATGATAAATTTGTTCAACCACCCACGCAGTGATATGTTCACCCATTCTTGACACCACGAGCAATGAAGTCATCGGAGTGTACGCTGTAAGTCGGCACCACCATCATTGTCTTCATCATCATCATCATCTTTATCGTCATCGTCGTCGTCTTCATCATCTTCATTGTCGTTATTGTGGTCTTTTTCATCTTTTCATCACCATCATCATATTCGTCATGGTCATATTTATCATCAGCATATTTACCATCATCTTCATCCTCCTCATCATCACTATCACAGTCATCTTCATCATCATTATTATCAGCAGCAGCAGCAGCAGTAGCAGCACAGTCATCATCATCATCTTCATCATCATCATCTTCATCATCATCTTATCATTTTGAACAGGGTACATTTCTGCTCTCCTAATCTTAACTCACAACTTAGTTGGCCTCCATAGTTATCATCATTGACTATCATCTTATCATCATCGTCGTTGTCATCATCATCAGCCTCATCTTCAGCCTCATCATCATAGTTTTCATCATGTTGATCATAATTACTATCTTAATTTTCTATATTATCATCGTCAATCATCATCATCTGTATAATGTGCCTGACTGGCGGTTGAGTGGATGGATGGATGGATGGATAGATGGATGGATGAATAAATTAATAAGTAAAAGAATTAATTAATTAATGGATGGATGGATGGTTGAATAAAGGAGTGTTAAATGGGTCAAATGAATAAATTATTTGATGAGTTGGTTAATTATTAATTTAAAGAACTCTTCATGAATAAAATGATTGAATCGATGGTAGGTGGACGAATGAATAAATGGATAGATTGATGAATGAATGAATGAATGAATGAATGAATGAATGAATGAATGAATGAATGAATGAATGAATGAATGAATGAATGAATGAATGAATGAATGAATGAATAGTCAAATAGATTGAAAGATTTTTAAAACTTCGCACGCGTTTTTTTGCTCAATGTCAAGTTGAACATACAAGTCCCAACAATATGACCGCTTCTGATTTGGCATACATACGTGTAGTAATAATAATTATTATTATGAATAATATTAAAAATAATAATTATGATCATAATAATGTAAATATAATAATAATAAATTATAAATAGTCGTGTGATTGATTTACGTCTGCTTGCGTTCGGTGATAACCGCCTCTGTAGGTTTTAACAACAATGAGACCCTTTCATAAGGCAGCACTCGATTCAAGCTGGTCTTGTGAGGTTGACTTTTAACACACACTCCTCCACGCACACGCACGTACGCACACACACACACACACACACACACACACACACTTCCACTTCATACACACGCACATACACACAAAACACACACACACATATCCACTCCTTACACACACACACAAATTTCTATAGCCTACCACCATCACGCACGTTTCGTTTAAAGTCAAAGTTAAACAAATTGTCTAACTCATTCACTTATGACTTTTAATTGTGGCACTAATAATATGAAAATTATTTGAGCCATTATGCAACTAGGATCAATTGAAATGCATTTACAGTAATAATAACTTTAACTACTCCTCCAAACGTTGCATTTATTTACGAGTCTTTCGTCAGTTGAATGGTGCTAAAACCGCATGTAATCAACTGTGAAATTATAAATAACAATATTCAAAATTATTGAGCAACTGTATACAAAAAAAAACAAAAAAGGTTTGTGAATTTTTTTTCGGAAAAAATTAACGTTTATTATGGCTTAGATGAACTGTTTTTTTTTTTACTTTAAACAAATTTTGAAACAATTTTTTTTCAAATAAAACGGGTTTGCTATCACGGAATTACTCAACTAAATCACTTCGGTTTATACCATCAAAACTTTTACTGTTTTTATACTTTTGTTACAATATTCACGTTGTTACTTTCCTTTCAAAGGCTGATAGAACTCAACACAGTACGCCACTGTGTAATGTATTATCATCCCGGCTATAAATTTTTTAAGGCCTAAAAGGATTAAATTATTTAGCGGGGACTTCGGTTGTTTTTTTTACAATTTTTTCTTTGTATATGAATGAGACTATACGAGAGTTATGTCTTTCAAGAAAGGTGAAATATCTGACATCATTTCACATTCCTGTGAGGGATGAAAAAATTATTTCAAATGCCTCAATATGCTTATGACGAAAATTTGAATACTTAAATTTTTCCTTTAAATTGTTCAATCTCTCATTCTCATAACAGACCATTATAATCATAGAAAAAATGTATCTGCTATGTTGACTCGATGCTCATTTTTTTGCGATAAAGTCATTTTTTTGACCGTCGGTACTTAACTTCTGCTTACTTATGCCGTAAACTTTATCATTTATCTAACTTTAAAATTGTCAAATTTTCAAATTTTCAATTGCCGCTGCAGTTTCTATCTATCCTGACGAGATGTTAATTTTTTAGGATGAGTAGATTTTTCATTTATCAAAAGGCCCACCACTGCCCAACATTTTTATTGCATAGGAGGGGTTTGCCATTGTTATAAATTGAACTCCATTATCCCCATCCATAACTCTTTCGCCGCAATGAATTCTCATATCCCAGCGGTCGACACAGCAGGTCTATTCTGTGTCGGCACAATCTATGTTTATTGTATCAATCGAATACTTCTGTTTGTTTAAACTAGGAGGAATGCTTCTATCTATCTACGTTGAGAATCCACGTGGGCATTATTTAATCGAAGTGTTCGACGTCTCGAAATTTATGGCCATGTTCATTTATTTTACTTTCCCTTTTCTCCCTTTTTCTCTTTTCCGTTTTTTCTACTTTTTTTTGCAGCATCAATTTTTGTCTCACTCTGACGGCTTGTTTCTTTCTTTTTCTCTCTCTCTCTCTCTCTTTCTCTCTCCTCTCTCTCTTTCTCTCTCCTCTCTCTCTCTCTCTTTCTCTCGAATTTTTATATCTTTTTTATTTTGCATTTTATCTTACGTGCTTTTTTCTTTCTCTCTCTCTCTCATTTTTTTTATTTACCCCTTTTTTTTTAATTTTTTTTTACCAGGCAACCAGTTTGATAGCTTCGAGCAATTTTATTTACAATTTTTTTATCTTAACGATTTTAATCTATTATTATCGTGTTTAATTAATACACTACATTCACCGAATCACATTCAGAAAAAAACAACACTAGAGTAACGACAAACAAAGGCACAATTGTCTAAGCTAACTGACTTGCAAATGTTAATACAATAAATTATCGAACGATGAATGGGGGCCCAATGATTTATAACCGAAACAAGCCGATCCTAGCTAACAAACAAATACTTTTAGCCTGCCAGCGACAACATTCCCTTTCAAAACGTTCAACTCATTTCTATTTAATGTACCAGTTTATCAACCAGTTAACACAACACAAAACGTTGTAATGTAGTACAAAACAAGTTCTTAGCTATTAACAACTGGTAACTTTATATGCACGCACACGCACGCACACAAACACACAAACAGTATATGTATCCATATATTCATTTATATAAGATATATCTTTTTTATAAAGATATATATATAGGTATATATAGGTATATATATATATATATACAGTATTGTATGAATTCTATCTACCCAGTTTTTGAGAACATTTCAACAGACTGCCAACATGCCAACAATTTGGTAGAATTTATACAATACTGTATAAAATATGGTCTCCTTCCAGCACATGTATATGTATGTATTTATATAGTATTGTATGAATTCTACCGAATTGTTCTACCGAATAATTTCCAAAAAATTCTAGTAAGGAAAATTGAAAAGACAAACTTTAAATTAATTAATGTCTCCATATATATTAATTAATTAATTAATTAATATATATATATATATATATATATATATTTGTTTTTATTTTAATAAATGTTAATTTTTAAAATAATAATATTAAAATGAATATTTAAAAACATTTCGTCAATTCAATTAACAAGTTAAATAATAAATTGCGGTGTAGTATTCGTGAGATAGAGAAATTAAAGTATAAATTAATAAACTATAATGTTTGATGATAACTGTATACTTATGAATAAACATTGTGTATGTACTATCTTTAAAACCGGTTGGGTTGAGTATTAGATCAGTCGTAGGTTGATTGATTACTGCTATCGCGGGTACTGAGCTGTTTTGCTGTGTTCATAATTTGTCTATCAGTTTATTTATCGTCTTATAGGCTGAGGACTGGTCGGTTTAAATATTATTGGCTTTATTGGTTTTTTGAAGAACGAGTGATTAGTTCATTAAATGAACAAACAAACAAGCAGACAATTAAATGTCTAACATTATACTCTACCAACACCACACCACACCACAATAAACTACACCAACCACACCACACTACACCGCAGTTATCCAGCCTGCATCTATCTGACGACGAAATGCAATTCCTCTCCTTACTTGAAAAACAGGTTCGTTCGATAAGATGAGATGGCAGCTAACATGGTCGGCAAGACATTTGTTTGACTGGCTGGTTGTTGGATGTCTTTTTGATTGTTTGGTTGTTTGGCGGTTTGTTTGAATAGTTTTTTCAGTTACTTTGTCAATTATATAGCTAAGAAATTTTGTTATGTATATTGCTACAATATTTAACATGATTTTGAAAGCGTAGAAAATCATATATGTACACGCAAAGATGTACGTAAGCGCACGTGTACATACGCACACATTTTAATTTGCAACAGTTCGTCTATTGCTACCGTAACATCAGCCGGTCCAAACCATCCTTACTGCAAAGTCAAAAAGATGCAGCTATCCTCAAACTCTGTGGTTCGTTTGTGATTATTATCTAAATTTCTTTTGTAATGATTCTGATGATGGTAACAACGATGCACTTGTTCATTCACTTGGTTATTGATTATGATGGCCTACTGGCTAGTTCTGAACTGCAGTGACCTGGTTCGATCGCAGTCTTCGCTACATGTTCATTGCTAAGTGTTTGTTCATTGCGTGTATAATTATGTGTGCGTTATTGACGTTGAAAAACGCCATTGAAAACTGATGTAAGCAGTAGTTGTTGTTGAACGACTGTCATTGTTGACTGGTTGATTTGCTGGCTATTTTAAGACATTTCTTCACAGCAATAAGCAGATGCCAGTTGATTTGCTGGCTATTTTAAGACATTTCTTTGCAGCAATAAGCAGATGGCTTAATGGATCGATCGTTTGATTAACAACTATAAATTAATTTTTAAATTGATTGATTGCGGATTGACTTTACAGCAGAACTCTATGATCCCGATGCAAAATCCTTACAGACGAAAATCATGCAATACGTAAGTTCACGCTGTTGTATGTTTGAGTGTGTGCGCGTGCGTGTGTTTGTGCGTGCTACTTGTTTGTTGTTTGAATGAGTGTGTGTGTGTGTGTGTGCGTGCGTGTGTGCGTGCTGCTTGTTTGTAGTTTGAGTGATACAATTTTGTGTTATATGTGTGTTTGTTTCTTTGTAGCGGTTCTCGTTCATCTGCTTGCTACCGTGAGGAAAAGTCTTAAGAACCACAAGCTGATGACTGATGTCATTGTGTCATCGTTACTGTGGTTACTTTCATGGTTTTTACACCATTTTCTAGTGTCTCTTTCGATATTTTTCTGATAAAAATTCCGAAAAAAATGTCGAAAGAGAATTTTAAAAGAGTTATATTTTCTCAAAAGTTATTATTTTCTTTGTTAACTATGATCTGTATTTTTAAACACTCCGAACGTACGGACATCACGTTTTGATTAGAAAAAAATTTTACTTCTTATTTTATTATTTATATTTTAATATCTTATCATTTTTATTCATTCTTACTTTTATTTATTTTTATTTTATTTCCTTTATCTTACTTTCTTACGTTCTAATTTTAAAGATGTCTTCTTCAATTGATCGTAAGATTGTGTTCTTTAATCTTACTAATAAGATTTTGAATTCCAAATTCTCATTACATGCATACATTCATGGGAACCTTATGGGACCCGTTACCAAGAGAAGGGAAAAATTTGCCTTCGCTTAGTTCTTTCAAGAAATTTGTCTCTAAGTTATTTTTAAACGATCATTTTTCATTTTTTACTGTTTGACTATTGCAGTTTCTGTTTTTTGAATTTTTTAATATTCATTTGGTTCAATCTAAGTTTCGTCACGTTGATTACACCAAGTTTTCCTTAGTTCATGTTCTTGCAATATCTTGATTGGGTGGCCCAACAAGTGTAAACTTTGGCTCTACCTGGTAATATATTTTTTTGAATAAAAGATTTTTAGAATTGAATTGAATCCATGGGGAGTCAAAAATATTTTAACATTATAACTTCGTAGTTTATGTTTGTGTATACGTAATGGAACAAGATGATTTCAGTGTGTCATATCATGGGTGGCGGGATAGTCAAGTGATTATAGGTGCCTGCTCCTGCTGTTGCAGTGACCTTGTTCGAATGCAAGAAGATCCTCTACTATACTACTTGCCGTTTTTGTATTGTTAATACCTCCGAGAAATGCATTGAAATGAATAGCCATCAAGTTGTTGTCATGTTTGGCACTTGAAGTTTGGAATGCATTGAGATATCATTGCTTGGTACAACAGCGACATTCTCCATTATCATCACTATTATTTTCATCATCAGTTTCGTCATCGTCGTCGTTATTATTATTAATAATAATATCATCATCATCATTATTTTCATCATCATCATCATCGCTATTATTTTCAAAACTATCATCATCATAAGATCCTCATTGCAATCTTCCTTATCATCGTCATTGTTATCATAACTGCCGAAATCACCAACGAAATTGAAAGAAAATCACAATCATCATCGTCGTCATCACCATCTTCATCATCAGATCTTGAACGAAACACACTCAGAGGCTGGCTTTCTTATGCTGAATGACGAAGGAAGGCACGAACTCTTTTGTCAAGTATGTATCATCATCATCGAAGTCGACTATTAATAATAATAATAATAATAATAATAATAATAATAATAATAACTCACTCACATACGAACATCCATGCAGGTCATCTGTGGGAAATGTCTGGACGATGACATCCGTTTCCCTGTTAGTTACGTCATCATCATCATTTTTATCATTATCATTATTATTATTATTATTAATTATATCTTATTATCATCATCATCAGATCAGCATCTTTTTCTTCCTTTTTATCATCATCATCTTCGTCATCATCATCATTACCATCATCATCTGTCTTGTTATCGACGTCATTAGTATCGTCGTCCTCATCATCATCATAATCATCATCATGAAGATCATCATCATGAAGATCACCATCATGAAGATCACCATCATCATCATCACCTTCAGATTCTTGGTAATAGTTTTGCTGAGATCCTGGAACAAAAGATCAGTGTATCTCTAGATTCCATTGAGCCGGTTAGTTTTTTTTTTTTTTTTTTTTTTTTTTTGAGAAAACCTACCAGCTAGACTGTTTTATGGATTCATGCGTGTGGATACAAGCAAGATTTGTGATGTTTTATAGTGAACGAGGATTAATGTGCTTGTTGTTTATATGTGAAATTCTGTTCAAACATGCTTTGATTTTTTTTTTAATTTTTCTCTCCAACGGAATTTTTGCTTTAAAATTTTAATTTTATATTTTTCGAAAATTGTGGATATGATCGGCTAAAATACTTTCTTTCCAAGTGAACTGCCAGGCTCTGTCTTTAGCCTAGCACGATCTGTTATTATTTCTCTATTTAATTCCTCTAGACCAATGAATAACGTCATTTTTAAACCAATGACAGACATCATTTTTGTAGTCGCGTGTGTGCATATGTGTGCATACATCTTGATGATTGGCCAACGAAGCATAAATACACTTGCATACATACATTAAAAAAGAATTAAAAGCGCATTTATTTTCTTTGGTTTAACGTTTAGTATTTTTCTTTAATCGTTCACTCGTATACTGTTTTATTTATGTGAGAGCTTTTGAAATTTTTTTATTTAATTAGCGCTATATAAATGAACATTAATAATAATAAAAAAAAATAATAATACTCATATTAAAACAACGAGATAGCGTAATAGGGAAGGTGTCCTATGTTTGTGGTCGATACGTCCGAGGAATGCTGATGAAATATTTTTAAAAAATTCACACGTGCATCTATGTATGTTCAGTGTTCATGTACATGCATTTTTTTTTATAACGAGCATGTATGCATGGACATCACAGCGCATGCACCTGCTTATGATCATTAACCTTGACTTGTACTTTCACTTTTATACTCTCGTCCCTATAAACGTCTTCTCACGTGTTACCTGCGTGCCTCTTCCTACCCATCTATCTACCTGAACAACAAACAGTCAGAGCATTTTAAAATAGAAACACACACTTAATGACATTTTCATATCCAGCTACAAACCTACGAGGAACAACCACGTGGGTGAGATGTCATGATGTTGCTGTTTGCGTGCCGACTGAGCTCGAATGCAAACAGTTTTCTATATGGTATAGTTGATAAACTGTTGTTTAAACTTCAGATGGTTCCAGAACCAAACTGCTAGAATGATATGCCGCAAATTAAAATTTGATAGTGCATCGCCAAATCCAAAGGAGTTGCATTGGCTGCTTCGTGTTAAACAAAGAATCAATCAAGTTCAAGTTGTGTGTGATGGTATTTAAAAGTTTGAATGGTCTGGCTCCGAAATATTTAGAAGATAAATGTATTTCATCTATGTCATCACGTGTGTGTCTAAGGTCTTCTGATTCAAACACGCTGTATGTTAGAGATCGAAATCTGAAAACAGCAGATAGAGATTTTGCAGTTGTTTTGAAACAGCCTACCTATCGAATTACACTCATCTGAGTTTATCATTAACTGAGTTTAGAAAACGTCCAAAAGACATACCTTTTTGGTAACTCCTAGTGATCTCCACCGATGATGGCTTCGCTTTCAACATGCTTCATACGAGGAGAACGCTGATGAGAGGCAATTATAATTGGCGCTATATAAATTCGAAATTTATTCGTTCATTCATTCATTCATTCATTCATTCATTCATTCATTCGTTCATTCATTTATTCATATATACATACATACGTACGTAAGAACATACATACATGCATACATTCACGCACAGACAGACACACACATACATACATATACAACACACGGCATAGGTATATTTAGAAGAGTTGCAGAAGTACATACCGTGTAAGCTGAGGAACTCCCTATGTGTGCCCATCCTTTGTAGGGTCACAGGTCAGGTGCTTGCTATCACGTGCATCGTCAATAAGATCAATGGCAGTAGGTTCGCAATGATGACGTCATATATGATGACGTTGTTATTATAACGTTACACTGATGACGTCACGATGGTGGCGTTGAATATGATGACGTTTTGATGATGAGGAGGATGTTCATACATTGGGGGTGGTGGCGGTGATGTGATGTGTTGATGGCGACGATGATGATGATGATGTTGTTGTGATGATGTTGTGATGATGATGGTGATGATGTTGTGATGATGATGATGATGGTGATGGTGTTGTGATGATGATGATGATGGTGATGATGTTGTGATGATGATGTTGTGATGATGATGATGATGGTGATGATGTTGTGATGATGTTGTGATGATGATGGTGATGATGACAATGGTGGTGTTTGTTTACGATGACGCAGTTGTTATCGTTAAGGGGTATAATGAAAACGTTTATTATCAACCCCACCCGTTATCATAACTATCCGATATTTAATCCTCATCTTATTGGCGCCAGCACGCATAATCATCACCATTATCCTCCTCATTATCACTATCATCATCATCACTTTTAATATCATCATCATCATTATCCTCATCGCCATCATCATCATCACCGTCAGTTTCACAGAAAGAGATGAGATGGTTATAAAGCATTGCTTCACTTATACGGCACCAGTCCTACATAGTGCCATTGTCTTGCAGAATGAACGAATCGTCCGAAATCAAACCCAAGTTAGTCTTTCTGTCTGACTGCAAGTCTGACTGTGAGTCTGTATGTTTGTCTGTCCGTCTGTCTGTCTGTATGTTTGTCTGTCTGTTTGTCTGTCTGTCTGTCTAGCTGTGCGTTTGTATGTCTGACTGTCTGTAAGTCTGTTTGTATATACCTTTTTTTGTTTTACTGTCTATTCGTCTTTCTCATTCGTCTGTGTGTTCATCTCACGTTTCGCAATCAGATTTTACATTTTTATCAGCTGACTGTTTACAAAATATACTACCGTGAATTCTTTCCACGATGTTCATTTAAATCTGCAGGTTCTGTTGCAAGTCGCCAAAAATCTTTTCAGAAATTTAGGTGGTATGTTGCATATGCTGCCGTTGTATTCATTTATCCATTTCTCTTTTCTATGTACTTGAAATTTAAATTAACTTTTAATGAATGAGTCATTCGTCATCATCACATCTTTATGACATCATCATAACATTCATTATGACAACATGATGACATCATGTTTATTACATCATCCCCATTTGATGGTCTAATGGAGAAATATGCCTGCTTTTGTGTTACAGCGACTCGGTTCGAATGCCAAGATATCCCTACTTGTTTTATACGCAATGCGTTTGACGCATGAATTCGTGCGTGTGCGTGTGTATATGTGCGTGTGTATGTATGTGTGTGTGTGTGTGTGTGTGTGTGTGTGTGTGTTAGTTGCCAAACAACAACAATAATAATAATATTAATTACCACGACGTCATCATTCCATCACATGACGTCATTGTCACGTGACAGGGGATATAACCACCTTGTTGAGCAAAATTATGCAGGAGGCCAGAAACCTAACACAGGCTGAAAGGTTCATTGTTATTATTGTTGTTGTTTTTGTTGTTGCTGCTGTGCTGCTGCTGTTGTTGTTTTTGTTTTTGTTGTTGTTGTTGTTGTCGATGGCTCAGTTCCCGTACGTATCACTTCTACATACTTTTTTTAATGTTTTCATCTTAATTTCAGCTTTCAACGTCCGTCCGGATGATAAAAATTTTTGTAATAATAATAATAATAATAATAATAATAATCGTCATCATCGTAATCATCATCATCATCATCTTGTTATCATCATCGTCGTCGTCGTCAGATGTTCAGTTTTTTTGCTCGATAAGGAAACGAACGAGTTGATTGCAAAGGTCTTTGATGGGGATGTTTCCGATCCTACAATAAAGGTTTGTTGATTGAATGATTGATTGATTGATTGATTGATTGATTGATTCATTCGTTCATTCATTCATTCATCCATTCATTCATTCATTTTCTTGTACAGTCATCCTCCTCATCAGAAGTTCGCATAGCAGCTTCGTTAGGAATAGCCGGGCATGTGGCCACCACAGGTGCGTGTATCTCTCTATCTGTGTGTGTTTGTGTGTGTGTGTGCGTGCGTGCGTCTGAGTGTGTGCCTACACGTGTGTGTGTATGTTTGAATTCTGATTGGTTTTTATGGACTTTGATGAGTGTCGTATTTAGTTAAATGAATGAATGATTGATTTGGTGCAAATTAATATTTGAGTTTGTTGTTATTCACTGTTGAATTCGATTTTAGTTCTCCAATGCATATATCCTCTGTATAGCTTCTTTTCAGTTGTGCTCAAAGTTTTAATGTAAAAGCGATTAAATATGATTTATATGTGATTATATATGACATGGGCCATACGCAGTACAAGGCGTTCATGTTGACAAGATAGCATGTATTTTGGAAATTTAGGTTCTAGCATTCAGACGTACGTACGAGCGTGTACAAGCTTCTATGCTTTCTAAAATATTATCACACGTGCAAAATACTCACAGACACACACAATCACATACAATCACATACACACATAATACTCTGAGATACAAAAGCTCACATGCACATACACACATGTTATCTTAACAAGCACACACATACAGATGGATGCACCTACATACGCATATATACTCATATGTATAAATATCTACACACATACATACCCAGCAAACATTTTAGGCAAACAATTCACTAG
>NW_008704829.1:453084-458626 GCF_000326865.2 Helobdella robusta
GTTGTACGTTGTTGCTAATGTTGGTTTCGTAAATATAATTCCATTGTATTATTTTTGTTCCTGTCCATGAATGACGTCATCATTCGATCGACCAATCGCGAGACGACAGGGTTCGGTGTTGGCAGCTCTGTACAGCTCTGAAGGCTCTGTTCTTGAGGTCAGTCTGCTGTCGTCATCATCATCATCCTTATTTTTGTCGTAACGGTTATTACATCATTCTAGTTATCATCATCACCATCATCATCATTATTTTTACTCAATCATCATCACCAGAGACATTACTCATTATCATCACTCATCATCATCACTCACCATCATCACTCACCATCATCATCACTCATCATCATTATCATCATTATCACTCATCATCATTATCATCATCACTCATCATCATCATTATCATCATCATCATCAGAGGCATCATTTCGCTCAGACAGTCTGCATACTGAACACTGAGGGTTGTAATATTTTGGAGAATCTTGGACAACCGGTAATTATCATCGTCATCATCATCGTCATCATCATCATCATTATCGTCTTCATCGTCATCATCATTATCGTCTTCATCGTCATCATCATTATCGTCGTCATCATCATCATCATCAGTATAATCATTTTAACATCGTTGGCCGAGCAGATTTAAGTTTCTGCAGAGCGAGATGAGGATTTATTAATTAATCAATAAATTAATCAATTAATCAATTAATTTATTAATTAATTAATCAATCAATCAATCCGATCAATTCGATCAATCAATCAATCAATCCGATCAATCAATCAATCAATCAATCAATCAATCAATCAATCAATCAACGTCACCATCATCACCAGGAGTACAGACGGGCCTTGGACTTAGTACAGGACATCATCCTCGCCACTGACCTGGCTCAACACCTCAAAAAAGAAAGCCAGCTGAAGGACATGGTCAAGAGTTAGTGGACGAAGATTTTTATTATTATTATTAATTATATTATTATTATTAGTTATATTATTATTATTTATTGTTATTATTTATTATTATGTTAATATTAATAATTATGACGATAAAAATAGTATTAACATTTATTATTAATTATATTATTGTTGTTGTTGTTGTTGTTGTTTAATTTTTGTTTTTTAGATGGTTTTTTTTGTGTTTGAATGAGTGAATGAATGAGTGAATGATTGATTGAATGAATAAACAAATGAATGATTGAATGAGTGAGTGAGTGAATGAGGGAATGATTGAATGAATAAACAAAAAAATGAATAAATGACTGAATGAGTGAATGAATGAACGAATTAATGAGTGAATGAATCAATGAATGATTGAATGAATGAATGAATCAATCATTGAATCAATGGACGAATTAACGAAAGATTATTAAATGAGTGAACGAATAAATGATTGAGTGAATAAATTGCCACAATCTTCACCAACAACACCACCACCTTCATCATCATCACCAATTTCTTCATCGTCCCCACCATCATCGCCATCATCATCATCTTCATCATCGTCTTTTTTTTCTACATCATCATCTTCAGCATCATCTTCATCAACATTCTCTCTATCATCATCATCACCATCATCTTCAACATCATTTTCATCACCATCATCGTCACCATTATCATCGCCATCATCTTCATCATCATCGTTTTAATAGTCATGTGCTGTTTGCACCGATAAATGGATTTCATGTTTAGTTTGTGAGTGAATTGAAAAAGTGTTGTTAAATAAATTTTTCATTTAGAGGGAAAGCAGTAGATGTGAATGTTATTGTTGATATTATTATTATTTATTATTATTTATTATTATTATTGTTGTTGTTTTAGTTGTTGCTGTTGTTGCTGGTTTTGTTGATAATAATGGTTGCTTAAATTTTTGTACCCGTTGTTGTTGTTGTTGACGTTTTTGTTGTTTTGCTGCTGTTGTTATCAATAAAGTTGTTTTTGTTGAAGTTTTGTTGTTGTTGATGTCGTTGTTGATGATGTTGCTGCTGTTTATGTTGATGTTGGTGTAGTTGTTGTTGACGTTGTTAAAGTTGTTGATGTTGTTGTTGTAGTAGTAGTAATAGTAGTAGTAGTTGTTGTTGATGTTGTTGTTGCTGCTGCTGTTTTAGTAGTAATAGTTTTTGTTTTTTCAGTAGAAAAGTTCCTCAGAGTAGAAATGTTTTGAAATATTTTTNTGATTAAATTTAATTATTCACTCGAAGTCGTTTTAATTTTCACTTTTTTAATCTTAGGCTTTCACAATCAGCCACACATCACTCTCATCATCATCATCATCACTATCATCATCATCATCATCACTATCATCATTATCACTATCATCATCATAATCATCATCACTATTATCATCACTATCATCATCATCACTATCATCATCATCACTATCATCATCATCACTATCATCATCATCACTATCATCATCATCACTATCATCATCATCACTATCATCATCATCACTATCATCATCATCACTATCATCATTATCACTATCATCATTATCACTATCATGGCCACAACCGTCATCATCATCGCCATCGTCATCATTACCAGATTACGATGCAACTAACAGCCAGCATAAACTCCTCCTGCTCTGCCTCCTCATGACGTCATGTGACCTCAGCGACCAGGCCAAGAGTTTCGAGAACTCCAAGACTATTGCTGTACGTCGTTGTTGTCGTAACTGCAGCTGTTGCTGAGACGTTGTTGTTGCTGAGACTGAATTGATTGAATTGATAAAATGAATGGTGGTCGAGTGAATGTTCGAATGAATGACTGAATGAATGAATGAATGAATGAATGAATGAATGAATGAATGAATGAATGAATGAATGAATGAATGAATGAATGAATGAATGAATGACATAAAAATGAAAGAAGACTAAATGATTGAGTTATCATACGAAAGAATGAATAAACGAACGACTGAATGAGCGTAAAACAGTTTCGAAATACATGCATGGACAAATAGAGATATCGTCGGAACGTAAAACTGAAGATGCACTTACACATGAATGCATAGCACCAAGCATCACTCACTCAGGCATGCAGACGCACACATACACCTACGCACACACGCACACACACAGGAGCGCATATACACTGAGTTCTTCTCGCAAGGCGATCTCGAGAGACAGATAGGTCGTGATCCCATGGAGATGATGGATCGAAAGAAAGCAATCATACCAGACCTCCAGATATCATTCCTTACAAGTATTGCACTACCTGTCTACAGGTTGTTTGTATGTCTGTGTGCGTGTGTGTCTGTGTATCTTTGTGTGTCTGTGTAACTTTGTGTGTCTGTGTATCTTTGTGTGTCTGTGTATCTTTGTGTGTTTGTGGAACTTTGTATGTCTGTGTATCTCTGTGTGTCTGTGTATCTTTGTGTGTCTGTGTATCTTTTTGTGTTTGTGGAACTTTGTATGTCTGTGTATCTCTGTGTGTCTGTGTATCTATGTGTGTATGTGTATCTTTGTGTCTCTGTGTATCTTTGTGTGTCTGTGTATCTTTGTGTGTCTGTGTATCTTTGTGTGTCTATGTATCTTTGTGTGTCTGTGTATCTTTGTGTGTCTATGTATTTTTGTGTGTCTGCGTATCTGTGTGACTGTGTCTCTCTGGGTTTATGTGGCTATGTGTAAGCGTGTGTATATGTTTCTATTTGTCTGTGTATTAGATTGTATGGGATAGTTGTTTGTGTGTGTGTGTTGTGTGTGTGTGTACGTGTTTGCATGTGTGGTGATTGTGTGTGGCTCTATTTACATGTACGTGTGTGCGTGTGATTTACGTATCTTGTTAAATTTAGTTATTGATGGTACACATTCGCGTTCGTTTGTTTGTAAGTTGTTTTGTGTGTTTGTATGTTTGTGGTTTGGTATGTTTGTTTGTGTGTTTGTTTGTTTGTTTGTTTGTATGTTTGTGTGTTTGTTTAATGTGTTTGTATGTTTGTTTGTAAGTATGTTTGTTTGTTTGTTTGTTTGTATGTTGTGTGTTGGCAGTTGACTTCAAAAAGAGATAGGATTAAATTTCAGCGAAATAATTATCCAAACTTTTCATGTTTCACTTGCGAAGAGTATCATAAATAATTACAAATAGGGTGGGTTGTTTCAGGTTGTTTCTTTTTGTGTTGTTGTAGTTGTTGTGTTGTTAGTTGTTGTTTGTTGTTGCTTTCATTGTTGTTGCTGTTGTTGTTTGTTGTTGTTGTTGTTTGTTGTTTTTGCAGTGTCGTTGTTGTCAATGTTATTCCTTTTGCTACTACATTAAAAATTTATCAAATGCGTGAAGTTATGATAACGACGATGATGAAGATAGTGGTAGTGATGATGATTATAACATCATCATGAAGATGAAGATGATGATGAAGGTCATGATGATAATGATGATGTTTAGGATGCTGGCGGAAATTCTACCGGAAACTACCCCAGTCTTACTGGCGGCTGAGAACAACGTCGTATCGTGGAAAAAACTCAACAGGTTGGTTTTCATTATCTTTGGTATCATCGTCATCATGTACGTCATTATCATTGTATCGTCAAAGTTATTTCAAAGTTATTTATTCGTCATTATGTATTTGTTTCAACATCGTTGACGACAATGACGTCATTACCACAGCAATCGCTACTGTCGTCGCTGCAATCTTCTTCGTTGTGGTCGTCATCGTTATTACGTTGTCATTTTGGTGTCGATTTTATTTTCATTCTGCAGCGTCTGCAACATCATCATCATCTTCCGAAACATCATCATCATCATCTACTGCAACATCATCCTCTTCCGCAACATCATCATCATCATAATCTTCCGCAACATCATCATCATCATCTTCCGCAACTCGTCATCATCATCTTCCGCAACATAGTCATCATCATCTTTTTCAACATCATCTTGTTCTCAACATTTCATCACCTCGTCGTCTTCATAGTCGCAACATTCCCTCAGTTATTTATTTATAGTAGTTATTGCTTCATTGTTTTTTATTTTAGTCCTTCATTCACTAGATTTTTCGCTCTTTTGTTCGTTCGTCGTTCGTTCGTTCGTTCGTTTGTTTGTTTATATGGCTGTTAGTTCATTTTGTTGTTTGTTCATCCACTCGTTTGATCATTCTTTGATTCATTCATTAATTCTCATTCATTCATTCATTCATTCATTCATTCATTCATTCATTCATTTATTCATCGGATATTTCCTTTATTTATTGTTCTCTTTCACGCACAGATTCCTTCCACCATTCCTTCGTTTTCTCATTCTGTCATTCATTTGTTCTTTCTTTCTTGCCCTCCTTCGTTCTTTTTGTTTGTTCGTTCGTTCGTTCATTCGTTCATTCGTTCGTTCGTTCGTTTAATTGTTCGTCCACATACATTCTCTTGTTTACTGCAGCGTTATTAGGCCATCCATCTTGCCTACATTTTAATTATTTAACAGATAGTCACTATACCACTACTCATCATCATCTTCGTCTTCATCATCATCTTCGTCTTCATCATCATCTTCGTCTTCATCATCATCTTCGTCTTCATCATCATCTTCGTCTTCATCATCATCTTCGTCTTCATCATCATCG
>NW_008704829.1:458676-486176 GCF_000326865.2 Helobdella robusta
CTTCATATTTTATATAATTACATCATCATCATCATCATCATCTAATTCATCATCATTAACTTATCAAATCATCATCATCATCATCTAATTCATCATCATTAACTTATCAAATCATCATCATCATCATCTAATTCATCATCATTAACTTATCAAATCATCATCATCATCATCTAATTCATTATCATTTCATCAAATCATCATCATCGTCGTCGTCGTCACTCCGCATCATCACATCACTACCACAACGATATATCATGATATTCACGATGACATCACCACAGTGACGTCATTCATCACCATAGTGACATCACCACAACAACAAACCATCGTCATCATCATCATCATCACAGCAAACCACCACCACCTTCACCATCGTCACCATCAGGACGCTGAAGAAACGCAACCTGCCGCGAAACATGGAGATGTTCAAGGTCGTCGTCAACATCAACGAAATCCATTACGTCGATCGCCACAATCGCGATGACGACGATATCCTTAACGATGATAATGATATCCGTAATGATGATGGTGATGATGATGATGATGACGACGACGATGATGATGACGATTGCGTGGACGGTAGTGGCAGTTTTTTAGAGGCCCGGGAGTTGAGCGCCGGCGAAGGTTGTAAGATTGGGAGTAGTGGAGGCAAGGGGGAAACCACCCTGTTATGACGACTGCTTATTATTGTTTTTGTTGTTGTTGTTACTGTTGTTTTTGTTGATGTTGTTGTTGTTGTTGATGTTGTTGACCTGTTATCGTTTATGACGTCGTTGATGTCTCGACTGTGTTGTTGAGGTTGTTATTATTATTATTGTTGTTGTTGCTATTATTATTATTGTTACTATTATTATGTTATCTTTTTTTGTGCTGTTATGTAATGTTTATACTGTAACGTTTTACGACGTCAGAGAGCTGATGATAATTATAATAATGATAATAATAATAATAATAATTTTATTAATTATTTACTTTATTTACTTTAATTTGCTTAATTATTAAATACTTTATTACTTCTAAACTTTGTATATATTTACGTAACTCTAAGCGTTGTTTGTATCACTTTTTGTATATTAATTTTTGTTTGTATATTAATTTTTGTTTTTTATTAATTTATGTTTATATATTAATTTATGTTTATATACTAATTTATGTTTGTATATTGATTTATGTATGTATAACGATTGTATATATATAAACATATACACACACGTACACACACGCACACAAACAAACACACATACGCACGCGCAAACATGTGTGCGTGTCCCAGTTCCTGACTATGTGGTACCTCGTTTTAATTCTTATAATAGGAAAATTTTTGTCATCCTTGATTTGTTTCCCTCATTCAGATGGATGGCTGGCTGGCTGGCTGGATGGATGATTGAATGGATGATTGAATGAATGAATGAATGAATGAATGAATGGATGGATGGATGGATGGATAAATGAATGGATAAATGAATGAATAAATGAATGAATGAATGAGTACACTGATAGATGGAGGAATTGATGGTCGGACGGATGAATGATTGAACAGATAGATGGATGTGTCATTTGCTAGAGTGAGGCGGGTGAATTGTTAGATTGAGAGATGACTTGATGAAAAGATGGATAAGTAGATGGGTGTATGGATGGATAGACGGATGGGTAGATAGATAGACAGATGGACAGGAAAATGAATGAATGGTTGAAAAATGGGATGGATAAAAGAATGATTGCTGTGGTTGGATATACGAATTGATATTTCACTGAATGCAGGAAAATTTTTAACATTTTTATACATTTGTGACGTTAAAGATTTTTATTATTCATTTTTTTCATTTTTTTTGATTATATGTTTTGATCAGTTATATATCCAATAATTTATTTCTTTTTCTCGCTTGGTAATTATCCTAATTACACGCACTGATATCAAAGATACTATGTAGTTAGAATTATTTTTCTTTGTATATTTTAGTTTTTTTGGTGACGTCGTTTTTTTATTTATTTCTTTGGAATTGGTTTTTGAATGAATGTTGTCGCTGTGTTGTCTTTGTTTTGTTTATGTTTAAAGTTGTTGTTTGTTGTTTCCTCTGTGTGTGTGTTTTTTGGTTTATATCCATGTTTGCGTTTCAAACGAGCATAAAATTGATCTTTTCACACACGCACGCACACACACACACACACACACACACACAAGTAACCAGCCACACATAAATCCAAATTAATACAAAAACTCAAACACAGAATCCACGCATATATACATACAAACACACACATAAAGCATTGCGTGTGTTGTCTAGTGCACAGCTCTGTCTTATACAAACTTTAAAAATTTCACACACGCACGCGCATACGCACACACAAACAAACTGTCACACACATTCACACACACACAATTTAATACGGCTTCAAAAAGTAAATGTTTTTTTTTGTAACGAGCGCGCTTGCTCGGTCAGTTGTCTGAATCTTTGCATAGAATCTGATACTGAGCTTTCGCGTTTGGGTTTGTATTTTAAGATGTTTCTACGTTTGTTTACCTAAGTATGTAAGTACTGATGAAGATTATTGCATGCAGCCCATTCATGGAGCACTTAAGATTCATATAATTACATTCATATCCAGTTAGTTTTTATGTAATTGGTGCAATTTCCATTTTGAGTTTGGTCATAGAATTTTTGGTTCATAATAGTAATAATAATAATAATATAATAATTAAAATAATAATAAATAATATTAATAATAACGATGATAATACCTATAATAATAATACCTTTTGTTATTCCATTCACGGCACATCTTCTGAGAGATTCTGGTGTCTTGATTTTAGACACTTAGTTTTTAGATTCTTGTGTTTAGTTTTTTGCTTCTAACGCCGTTGAATTTCTTTTCTGTATACTTATATACTTTTTTATTTATAACAAAGGTGGGCAAACTTTTTGCTCTGAGGGCCGCATTGAGATTTATTTTACCTTTGAAGGGCCGCATATGTACTTAAATAGCATATTTTATCTTTGAAGGGCCGCATATGTACTTAAATAGCATATTTTACCTTTGAAGGGCCGCATATGTACTTAAATAGCAAATTTTGTCGACCCGGGGGAGAATTTTTTTAAGATTTGTGGCGGCCCTTTTTTGGTCATAATGTCTGGCTGACAACCTTTTTTTAATCGAACAAGGAAAAGGTTTCTCGGCCGTAGTTTGCCCACTCCCGATTTATAACATCAATCATCGTAATGCTAACAATAACGCGTTCAATATAACAACAAAATTAATACCATACATGACTGATTGTATTGATGTCAGAGACAAGTTGTTGTAACAAATCAGCATCGAAAGCGTCAAATAGCATCAAAAACATTAATGACTGCAACGATATTTGAGGATGTTGATTGGATAATTGTTATCCGTCATATTTATTTTATTATTTCATATTTTGGCGTTTAAATAACTTTCCCTAGCTATTTGAATTGTATCGTATTAAAAAATATACGCGAGAGTGCAAATTATTTGACCTAGGTACATACAGGCTGTCACTTGTTTTACTGTTGGCCTTATATCAAAAAATCAAATATAGACATATTTTTATATACCTTTGTAAAATTGCATTCATAAAACTTGCATTAAGTGAAGAAATACGTTGTGATTCAGTGATATGTACGTACATGCCAGGAAATTACGAGATGTAGATGAAATATGTCATTTTTACAAATATGTAACGTATTTATTTTTCTCAATTTTCTTCTTGACCAAGTTAGACATTCTTCTATAGAGTCCATATGTTTATTATGTTGTTATTGAGGCTGTTACAACTGCTGTTGTTGTTGTTTTAGTTGATTTTATTCTTTTTTTTTGTTTTGCTTTTATGGCATTTCTCGAAAGCAATTCATTCAACTTGCATTGTGTTCCCGAATGTTGTTTTTGTTTTTTCAGTCTTAAAGAAGTGGTTTTTCTTCTTCAAATTCTTATTGATTGATATTTACATCAAAATATCCCTTCAACTCAATGGTGGGACTCATATTTCGTTTCATTTTTTTAGATGAACGCCATTCCATTCAAATCGTCGTTGGGGTTAAGGTGTATCTAACTTAGGCTGACCTTAGGCTAACTTAGGCACCCAGGTCAAACTTCTGGCCGTTTATTGATCTTGTGATCATATATGATAATAGTGTATTGATAACAAAGTTATAATGAATGGCTTTTGTAATGATATAACGGTAAGGCACTGCTAATTTTTTTGTATATACTTGAGACCTTTGAGACGTAGATAAGAGATAATTGTGTAAATAAATATTTATTATAATTAAATATAATTATTAATGATATTATTATTGAAGATATTCTCTGACTTACATACATCTGATCTTTTAGCCATTTAAATGAACCATCCCTGCTGGCTTACAATGAAATATTTTTATGGCTGCTACTACTTAGTGCTGTTGCATTTGCTGATAGTGTAATAGTTTTTTTGTGGTTTACTCCCTTTGTTTTATTGTTTAATAATTTTATTATTCAATAATTTAATCGCAATTTTTATTCCTGCTGTTATTGTTATAATCATAATTACAGTCGTCTTATATTATTTTCAATTAAATTTTTTTGTACCATTTGTAGCCACACACACAAACTGCTTCATTCATTCTTTTAATTCTGAGAACGGAAAGATTTTAAAATGTTAAAAATTCGAGTTAGGGGATATATTTTCAAGTTTTTGTATTAGTTATTAAATTGTTGTTTATATGGTAGCTCTGCTAGTAGAAGTGCCGGCTAGTGCCATTCCTACAGAAATCAATGACGTTGTCATCTGGTTCAAATGCAGACTTTGCGAAAATAAAATTGCATCTTTAAACATGGGTATAGGATGTTGGATGTTATTTATTTGTACTTTTATTAACAAAGTTGAAAACTGCTCCTGCAATGAGTTTGGTATTCGTAATATTTTTTGTAGTTTTGGGCTACCATATTTTACCTGATCTATAAAGAAATGTTTTTTTTAAATAATTCACAGAATATATTATAAAATGGACTATTGAAATTAAACGCCAACTATGTGTGGCGTACACTTGAAGGTTAATGAATAGTTATTCAAAAATATTTGACGCTAATTTGGCCAATACACAAGTTCTGACTTAATAAGATGCTACCTTAAGCTTGTTGATTAACGCCATGAGACTTGATACTGCTTTCTACAGTTTTAGCATTCCTTGATTTTCGATCATATTTCATTTATTGGCACATTTAGTGTTGTAGCAGTTCTAATTGGATTCTTAATTAGTGATAATAATGTTTGCTGGTTGGTTTTGTCATTAAATTTTACCTTGGATTTGATTATCAATAATGTATGTTGTACTTTTTGCACAGTAATTGTAGTAGAAGCAGTAGTAGAAAATACAATAGTAGTGGCATTTGTAGTAAATGTATTTGAAATAGTATTAGTGGCTAGTATGGCCAATTACAGGCCAAGAAACGAGAATGAATTGTACATTGCATTTTTTAGGGCATCTTGAATGTAAGTATATTATTGATTTATTTCTTATCAATCTACAAATATATGTTTCTATAAGTTTGTGTATATTTGTGTGAATGTATGCCTATGATTTGGGATTTATCAGTTGAGTTATATTCTACCAGCAAAATATTGAATTTGCCATTATCATTATCATTACTATTATTATTAAAATTATTTCTAAAGTTTTATTTCCTACAAATGACTTCTCTTGTATAATTTATCTATCGAAAAATCGAAAATCCTAATGATCTCATTAAATTTTGTTACTTTACATATATATATATATATATATATATATATATATATATATATATATATATATATATATATATATATATATAAGCAATATTTGATAAAATCTAATCAACTTTGCGCAGAGGCAGTACCATAGCCAGTGAGGTTCATCCGAGGCGTGGTTATTGCTAGTTGAAAACTAAACCCAATACCCCGCGATGACCCCGTGCAATACCGGGGTCAATCGCAATTTCTGTTTTAGCTTCTAACTCACGGGATCGTGTTTCAATTATTGACACACTTAAAATATAATATTTAATCCAATATATATATATATATATATATATGCAATTATCGATAAAAATCACAGTATGTTCTGCATCACTTTGCTTCTTGTTATCGAAACATACACTCATACACTGAACGTGTGCATTCACATACATACCCACATGTACACACAAACAGGCGTACATAGATACACGTACATTCATTGTACAAACGCACGCATATCCACACTTACACATACAAATGATCTTAACTTGGCATTGCGTGTATTTTTTGTATGCCATCTCATTGTATTTGTGTGCTTTTTTTCAGTAGCTTTCACATCCAGGCAACTCGTTGATGGGTATTTATGTGTTGTCCCTGGGAGATATGAATGAATTGTTGATGAATTCCTGATGAATTCCTGATGAATTTTTGATGAATTGTGGTGTAGGTACTTGCATGCACGTACGTTTGCAACTTAGGCAAGCTAATGATGATGCATATGTAGTTATTGTTCGCCAAAAATGTTTTTAATGTTTCATTGTGGTGTTATTTTGTTGGCTTGTTTTGTTTTACTGTTTTGTCTGTGTGTGTATGTGTGTGTGTTTTTTGTGCGTCTGTGTATGTTTGAGTGTATGTGTATGTCTGTCTGTGTGTAGGCGCGTGTGTGTGTTTATCCGTGTTTGGGTTTTCCCGCATTTGCTGGCTGCCTGATTTATGAGCGTGTACTTATGATGTAAAATTATTAGATTTTTTAGATTTTTCTACGAAATGCTTTTTTAATTTTTTTTTAGAATGTCTACAAGTAGAATTTGTTTGTATTTAGGCAGATGGTCACTATTAGTGTAGTTAAAACTACTAGAAGATAACTTAATATTTTATTAGCAGTTTACTTTAGCGTACTTATTGTACAGAAATTATTTTTTTAAAACTGTGCTATATAGACTAGACAAAATGTATAGACTAGGCTGAACGTTTCAGACTTTGCCCATATTTGGCGTGTGTGCATGGGACAACAGATCAAAAGGGAAAAAAATTGTCTGAAGATTTTTTTCACAATTTTATGAGAGACCTTTCATATCGTCTGCTCTTGTGTGTAAATATATATGAGAATTAGTTTTAAAATTGAAAATTATAATTTTATTATTATTGATATTATTATTAATATTATTTTTATATTATTACTTAAGTAATAATTATAATAATAATGTGTTTGTGTGTGTAGACGACTACCCCATATATTTTAAAACAGTTTTTCTATATTAATTTTTATTTTCTCAATTGTTTTATTATCATTTATATTTTATTGTAAATTAATAAATGTTTCATAAATATACCTTGGATTGGGGATACAATGAGCGTTGAAATGATTTTTATCGGATAGAGATTTCACTATATTCAGTGTTATGTTATAACTCGAGTCTTGTTACTCTGTTGTTCATAAGTTTCTACGTTCGTTCGTTCGTTCGTTTGTTTTGTTTGTTTATTTGTTTGTTCGTGGCATTACATGCTTGTATGTTCACCCATTCAAATGTTTTTACGTTCGTACTTTTGCATCTTCGTTCTTACCGTTCATGTGTTTGTACGTTCATCAGTAAACGCGTTCATCGTTTGTTTGTTTGGTCTATTTTCTTATGTTCTTTTGTTCTTCAAATTAAATGTTGCGCTTTACATTTCAATATACTACAGGGCTTATTTCAAGATCTGCACCTACATATATGCACACCTCGACCCACACACACACAACACACACACACATACACACACACATTTAGAGATACATATAAATAACACACAAAAATTGAAATATGCACACACACACACACACATACACACACACATTTAGAGACACATATAAATAACATACAAAAATTGAAATATGCATACACTTTCGTTCACGCAATAGGTAGATGAGAATATTTTTCATTTAGTTCGTAGGTCGATAGCTGATTTTTCCATCAACATTATTTTTAATGATATTATTGTTGTTGCTATTATTATTATTTGTATTATTTATATTATTATTGCTATTATTATTTATTTATTTTATGTCATTATTTAGGCGCGAAATTCTTTCTGATCGAGTCTTCACTAAACTTTAGTTTTCGATTGACCGTGATGTTTATTTTTAATAAATAAGAAACTTTTCATTTTAATGAATGAATAAATTTGAGAAAATAGATTAAACTATTCCTGAAAACTGAAATTAATGATGAATTGTCCTTCTCATCATGATATAATAATATTATACAAGGATTTCGAATGCGATCTAGGAGGGGTTTTTTTCCTTAAGAAAAAATTGTTTTAAATTTATTTTAACAAAAGTTAAAGATGATAGAGTGCGTCATTAAGATATTTACGTGCAATATAATTAAATTAAATTGAAATATAAAAAAATTTTTATGAAAAATAAAAATTGAGTATATTAAATGAAAATGATATTTATAATCAGAATGTAATAGCGAGGAACGTGTGTTATGTTCATTAAATTTAAGTTGAGGATTTACTCTCAACTTATGGTACATGCATTGTCAGCAGAGATCATTATCTCATAATTTTTTAACGAATTTATATAAAAATGTTTAAAAATTGGTAGTTAACATGAGAAATTTTGACAAATTTCAAAAAGCGATTATGTAAACATGGATGTAAAACTCTAAAAATAATTATTTCTATACAAGATTTTAATTCTCGATAAATTATTATTGAAAAAAATTTGGACTAGAACGCAATTAATTGCTAACAATGGAAGTTTTGTAATAATTTTACAAAAAATTGGTACAGTGAGATAAAGAAGAACAGTTTAAATATACAGAAATGGAAAAATATTGCAAAGTACTAATCAGATAAAAGATGTAGAAACGAAATCGGTGTAAGAGTCAACAATGACGTCACCGTCATCTCGTCCGTCGTGTAGACTGCATTCTAATCCAGTACCATCATTCCTGCTACCGTGAATCGCACATCTGGATCTTCTACATCCGGTCAGTTTATCGCTGCCCCGTAAGTTTGACCACTTCAGTTGTTGGTCACTTTGTGAATGTAGCAAACTTTTTTGGGCTCCAACAGATTTGCAGCAGTTACCATTGTTACATTTGCTACCTTCCAGTAAGTGTTGGTCAGTCGAAATGCCTGGACACAAATAAACTGTGTTTCTTCTTTTGTGTTTTGATAACTTAACACTTTTCATTTCGACTTTTGATAGAGTGGAGGATTGGTGTTCGTGCGTTATGGGCTTGTTATGGGGGTCGTTTTGGGGGTTGTTAGGGCCGATCCTTTTATGTGGGTCCCCTTTGTAGATGCGAGATTCTTTCTGAGATGGGCCATTCTTATCATCACCTGATGCAGAAATTAAAGTTGAGGATTTGCTCTTGCGTCTGAAATGTATCAGCCTAAACAGTTTGAATGATTTTTTTGGCTTTTCTTCCATCTTTTTTGTAGTTTTGACATCTGGTAGGTGTTTGTTGGATGCTTTGAAGTTGCTTCTAGAGTAGGAACCGCAGCTGTCGTTGCTTCTGAAAGCAGCTGCAGTGTCCTGTGTGCCAGCCAACTTATAACGCGCATGGATATCATCTTTTCGATCATCATAGCTTCTACTCACCTTATCATAGCCCGCGCTAGAGACTCTCATATTGAAAGCCAGGCATTCAACCGGACTGAGAAACACTTCAACATCCTTGCCGTCCTCCCGGTCGTCAGTCATCATGGTCTTCATCTTCCTCATCAGCTTCCTCCTACGCTGGTACAACAAGAACAACACGACGACTACCACGCTGAAGGCCACTATGAATATCAAGGGAAACATAAACTCAAGTCTGGCGTAAAAGGGCGGAGCATTTTTGCGTTTCAACCAATAGGAATGTCGTTTTAGTTTGGCCTCTTTCACGGACGCTTCTAACTGGTCGTCAGGAGGCGTGGCTAATGTTAGCAGGCATTTTTTTGTCCCGACGTTGTTGTGGGTGGTCATTTTGAGGTTGTACCAAGTGTCTGGGCGTACCTTGACGTGGTGCAGTTGGGGCTGGTTTGGGGGGGGGAAGAAATAAATTATTATATTCATAATTAGCTCCAAAAATTCATTATTAAATAAAATGATATTACAGGATTTTCTCTCGTCTCAAAAACTTCAATCAAGGAAAGGAAATAATTTTTTAGTAATTTTCACAGTTTTAATGTCGTCTAACGATAAATATTTGTAAATGAATAAAACACAAACCAACCCGATGTCCACTCCCAAGATAACCACCCCCACCGGGGACCCTTCCATCAAACACTGTAAACCACTGTCCCTTACGAACCTCCCTCATTTTTATGGTGAATTTTATGACTGGACACTGCCCATCATCGTCATCATTATTATCAGGGTTACCATCATCATCATCATCGTCATCTTCATCATCACCATCATCTTTTTCATTCCTCCACCAAGGAGATAGATTGAGTGTAACCAGGCTGCTGTTGATGTGGTGGACGAGGCGGTGCTTCTCCGGACAGGTGACAGCTTTTTTGAAATTGGTTCAATTCTAAATTTATATTAGGTGGTTGAATTTTATTCTTATATTTATACATTCGTTCGTTAGTTCGTCTGTTAGTTCATGTTTTGCCTATTTCTTTCTACAATCATTTATTCGTTCGTTTGTTCGTTCGTTCATTCATTCATTCATTCATTCATCCATCCATTCATTCATTTAATCATTCATTCATTCAGTCAGCCATAAAATTTCGAAGCTTATATACTATTAAATGATCACAAACCTCTTCCAACTGTTCGAAACTGATAAATGGTTGATTTAAATGTGCCATAGTCACCATCATCATCATTATTTTTATTACTATTATTATTATTGTTATTGTTATTATTATTATCATTATCATCATCATCATCATCATCACCAGTAAATGGCTTGCGGGCTATATATAATTGGTAATGTTGATCACATTGCAGACTTGTAAGGATGTAACTTGTCTGCCTCAGTTGATAGCTAAGTGAAATGGTAAGTTCCCGCCATAAATTATTATTATTTTTATTATTATTATTATTATTACCAGCAGTAGTAGTAGAAGCAGTAATAGTAGTAGTAGTGGTGGTAGCAGTAGTACTAGAATCAGTAGCAGCAGTAGCAGCAGTAGTAGTAGCAGTAGTGGTAGTAGTATCTTTATTATTATTATTGTTATTATTATTACTATTGTGGTGGGGGTTTTTTGGGGGATAAATGTTAGCACTATAATTGTCGTTATCATCACCAATATATCTGTTGTTAATTCCAATATTATTATTATTATTATTATTATTTGTAGTAGTAGTAGTAGGAGTAGTAGTAGTAGGAGTAGTAGTAGTAGTATTAGTAGTAGTAGTAGTAGTAGTAGTAGAAGTAGTAGTAGTAGTAGTAGTAGTAGTAGTAGTAGTAGTAGTAGTAGTAGTAGTAGTAGTAGTAGTAGTAGTAGTATTCACTTCATCCTCATCATCTTCATCGTCGTTTCCCAAAATGCGATGGAGGAAGTACTGACTCTTGTGTAGTAAGTATTCATCGACAAAGTTGTTGCTACTGCTGCTGCTGCTGCTGCTGCTGTGGTCCTGGTGGTTGTGGCCGTTTGTTTTCAAAAAATTTAATAAACTCTTTGTTATGTTGTCTATGTTTAGTATGACGTCATCGTTGTTGCCGTTGTTGTTGTTGTTATTTTCATCATCGTTTTCATTATTTAGATTCTCTACAATCCTGTACTTAATGAGAAAATCATGTAGAAACCCATTTTGAAAATTGGAAACTCCATCGGTTTCACTTCCGGTTTGTCGAGACCACGTGATTTCCGCTCTGCAGCAGGAAAGAGGTGTTACTTTGAATTTCGGGAGTTGAGATACTGTTGGATAAATAAACAGATGGATGGATGGATGGATGAAAGAACGAGTTGATGGATGGATGATTGAATGGATGGATATATAGATATTATATGGATGGGCGAATTTGCATGAAATGTTTGTGTTTGTGTGTGTGTGCGCGTGTGTGCGTGTGCATGTATTGAAATTTTAATTTTGCTATATACCAAACCAACCAATCATATGCACGGTGTAATTTATACTGTCTCGGCCGATAGAGTTGCTAGCCGTGCATTCGTACATCCCTACTTTTGATGACGTCATGTGGCTTATTTTGATGCTGCTGTGGCTGCTGTTGTTGATGTGGCTTGTGTTGTTGATGAAGCCACTGTGGCTGCTGTTTTTGTCTTTGTCGCTGCTGGCTAAAGCCTCGTTGCTACAGTTTTAATCCAATTGAAATTTTTGTTTCTGCTAATATATAACCAATATATTATCGATTTTATCCAATTATTTTTTAATTATTTATTAATTATTGTAATCCACGCAAATATTTTTTGCTGTATTTAAAGTGGGTAATCATTTCAGATGCCATGTCGCGTCACACAATCAACACAACTCATCATACCTAGGAAAAAATCTCCATGTTATCGTTGGTCTCGGATATCCAATGAGCACGCTGCAATGTAGGTTAGCCTGACCGTATTTGTGAACTTTGACCTCTCTTGACCCTTCCCGTATTTCTGGCTTAACTAACAAGGTAATAAATTAAGGGCGTGAAATTATTTATATTAAAATGTTTTATGAATTATACTAATTCGTTATTGTATTATGATGGCTCAGTTGGTAGTTTCTAACTCTGACAGGGTTCGAACACAAAAAGAGCCAGGAAGCGTTGAAGATTTTTGCTTAAGATGAGTTGTTGGTGGAATCCATAAAATGTTGGTCTTATTGCAACCGTATTTCAATTTACACGCAACTGCTGATGTGTAAATACTAATCGTAAAATCTCAAATTCCCCAAAAAATATCCCGTGAAAATAAATCCCAAAACATTCCATACTTTGATCGACAACCGTTACGATGGTTTCGCTGGAATACGCTCCCATTCCGGCTTCAGTAGATGCTCTGACCTTGACCGAGTAGTTCGTTCCCAAGGTCAGGTTACGAAGAACAATGTGAAGGTCGTTCGTTTCGAGTACGGATTGATTGGTGGGTAGGATAGATTGATAGGTGGCTGTTTGTTGGACTGATACAAGATATTTGAGGATGATACCATTTTGAAAGAGAGGAGGGGACCAACTTACGTAAACTTCATTCGGCCGGGATGGTTTAGCTTGCACATCCCTTGGTTCACTTGGAACTGTTACATGGTATAAATATTAATTATTTAATTTGTGGTAAGGCAGGTCGGAACAGTTTTTACTGAATTCTAGTGATAATGTTGATAAAATAAATTAGAAACGCATTTTTAAATGATAAAAATAAAAATTCCAATAGATAATTCTTCACAGGCCTCGCTTGGTGTTAAAAATGTTATGAATAAATAAAGCGTTGTTCTGGTCGTTTGATGAATAAATACAATGGATTAACTGATAAGTTTTTTTATTAAATTAATCTAAAAAAATTAACAAAAGGCAAATTGGTCAACCGACAACAACAGACAAACCACAACAAACAACAACAAAATACAAACAAACATTAACAGACAAACCACACCATCTTGTTGTGTTTGGAACTGTAAGGGATCCGAGCCAGGCCCGACACCAGCCTTTGTATACGGTGATATGAGGATAGTGTAATTGCTGTAGGCTGTCAAGTTTGTTATTGTTATCCAGGTGGCTGATGTTGTTAATGTTTTTGCTGTTGTGGTTGTTGTTGCTGCTGAAGCTGCAGCTGCTGAGAAGGAAGAGGAAGAAGAGGAGGAGAAGGAGGAGGAAGATGTTGATGAGGATGAAGAAGATGTTGATGGGGATGATGAAGATGTTGATGCCGCTCCATCCATTCCTAAAATATTTAAACGGATCAAGAAAATTAATATTTTAACATTTTTTTTTAAATTAATTATAACAATTAAATGCCCAACGAGGGTTGCTTAGGTGGGGCAAATAAGAGGTGACTATACTGGTCTTCATAAAAAAAATGTTATTATAAATTATCAAATTATCATCAATTCTATCATTGTATCATTTTCATTAATGATATAGCAGATCATCATCATCTTTATCGTTATCATCATCGTCATCATCATTGTCATCATCATCATTATAATCATCATCATCATCGTCCATCACCATATTTGTCCATCGTTTGGCCATCACCATTCCCATCTTCACAATTCTCACCATATTTAACGATGTATCCCAGAATTATTCCGTTGGGATATCTCGGAGGAAACCAGGATAGATGGACGGAGCGAGAGTCCAGTGGATGAATGGCGATGGATTGCACGCTGTCAGCTGGAACTTTTATAAATTTTAAATTATTTTATTTAATAAACTTGATTTATGGAAAAATTAAGTAGTAGTAGTGGTAGTAGTAGTAGTAGTAGTAGTAGTAGTAGTAATAGTAACAGTAGTAGCAGAAGTAGTAGTAGTAGTAGTACTAAAAGTAGTAGTAGTAGTAGTAATAATAGTGGTAGTAGTAGTAGTAGTAATAGTAATAGTAGTAGTAGTAGTAACATCATCATTATCAACAACAACATCAACAACGACATCATCAACAACGACATCATCAACAACAACATCAACAACAACATCAACAACAACATCAACAACAACATCAACAACAACATCAACAACAACATCAACAACAACATCAACAACAACATCAACAACAACATCAAAAACAACAACAACATCAATAACATCAACAACAACAACATCAACAACAACAACATCAACAACAACATCAACATCAATAACATCAACAACAACAACATCAATAACATCAACATCAACAACAACAACAACAACATCAACATCAATAACATCAACAACAACAACAACATCAACATTAACAACAACAACATCAACATCAATAACATCATCAACAACAACAACAACATCAATAACATCAACATCAACATCAACAACAACAACATCAATAACATCATCAACAACAACAACATCAACAACAACAACATCATCAACAACAACAACATCAATAACATCAACAACAACACCAACAACAACATCAACAACAACAACAGACCATCTTCATAGGTTCTGGCAGCAACAGGGCTCAATGGAGTCGGTCCATGTCCTATGGAGTTGAAAGCAACAACTACAAACATGTACCAGGTGTCTGGTGTCAGGTTTGAGATGTGTATCTTTGTTGATGTTGTTGTTGTTGCTGATGTTGATAGTGATGACGATGCTGTTGTTGTTGTTGATGATGATGATAATGATGTTGATGATGATGATGATGTTGATGATGATGATGATGCTGTTGAAGATGAGGACGATGACGATGATGATGATGACACATCGTTTGAGTTCAAATAGCTTTTAATGTTGTTGTTAATGTTGTTATTATTATTGTTATTATTGTTGTTGTTGTTGTTATTATTGTTGTTGTTTATAAATTCTAACAGGTTTTTATGACAACTTTTAAGAAAATCATCATCATCATCATCGGATTCTTCATCATCATCATCATCATCATTGTTAGCATTATCAACACCATTATCATCAATAACTTTGTTAGCAGTATTGACATTATTTTTATTATTAGTAGTAGTAGTAGTAGTAGTAGTAGTAGTAGTAGCAGCAGCAGCAGTAGTAGTAGTGGTGGTGTTATTGTTATTACTCTTTATGTGGTTGTTGCTAACTTTATTATTATTATTATTGTTGTTGTTGTTGTTGTTGTTGTCGAAGTTGTTGCTGTTGTTGTTGTCGTTGTTGTTGCTGTTGTTGTCGTTGTCGTTGCTGTTGTTGTCGTTGTGGCCGTTGTTGTTGTTGTTTAAACACGGCTGCCAAAATATTTGGTAGCCGAGAAGTTTGCCGTTAGTTAGCTTTTTATCGGGTGGCTGGTCAAATAAAAAATAAATTGCTAACATTTCATTTCAATCACTTTTTTACATTCAGCTGTTCTAACGGGACGGGCTCTGATGGGAAAAATAAATTTCCCGCCAATAATAGACTCCCGCCAACTTGAAATCCAAAACTAATGTTTTGAATTTCAAAATAGGTGATGGCTTAAACGAAAATTGAACTATTCGGCCCTTCACTCTTTCAATATGGCCTAAGCCAATGAGCCATCTTTGGTGTAGTGATTGAAAAGTATGTGATTCTGCTTAGCTGTAGTATAGACCAGGTTCGAATTCAAACCAATCCTTCTTCATCATACGTACGTATTTACACATTCGGTCGCCAGTGAAACTTTTGAGAAAAAAAAACCCATCGCTATTGCTATAAACACACACGCACGCACGCACACACAAACAAACAAATACACACACACACACAAGCACCTGAACAGACAAACACATACACATGAACAAACAAACACACACATATACTATTTCTTCTTTTGCCAAGCTACATTATAGAATAAAATTATAAGATTACATAAATTTATTTAACATAACTTAAATAATATTATTAATAATATATAACGAAGTATAATAATATTTCATAATGTAAAATGATAAAAACAACATTAATAACAATAATAATAATAATAATAATAAAACCTTCCATCCTAGGTAGACAGATCTAGAATTCTTCGTCATAACTTTAAGGTCTCTGACCTGCGCTCTTGGGGCTGCCAACAAAATTTAATTCTTGTTGAATTTGTATTAAAAAACATTAAATATCATTATTATTATATATTAAAAATAGTATTTGAAATAATTAAAATAATAATTATTATTATTATTGTTGAATAATTTTCATTTATATTTTCACTTATCTTGTTTGAAATTAGTATAATGTTGCGTGTTGCAAATTTAGGGCTACATAATAACGAGATGACATATCAAACTATGCGTAACAGCAAAACAAGTAAATTAAATATATTTAAATTTTTTAAATATTAAAAAAATGAATAAAACAAATAAATAAAACCAATAAATGAACAAAAAAAGTCGCGTGATTCCAACCTCCCTGCTTGCATTTGAAGCCGGTAACTTGTGACCAGGCGCTCGAGCCGATGTCATTAAGACTCTGGATGGAGACCTTACATAGCGTTCCTGGGTTGAGGTTTCTTAAGCGAGTGACATGTCGTCTGTTGTTGTTGTTGATGTTGTAGTTGTTGTTGTTGTAGTTGTTGATGTTGTAGTAGTTGTTGTTGTAGTTGTTGTTGTAGTTGATGTTATTGTTGTGGTTTTCTTTACTAATAGTGTTACTGCTATTATTATTATTGCCTTCCTGATGTGCATACCACACATAAACGACACTCTGGCGTTTGTAATTATAATTATTGTTATTATTATTATTATTATAATTATTGTTATTATTATTATTATTATTGTTGTTGTTATTATTATTATTATCATTATTATTATTGTTATTGTTGTTGTTGTTGTTGTTATTATCATTACCAGCATCGTTGTAGATGACTATATCATACTTAGTGACATTCCATGTTCTAGTCAGTTTAAATTCAGATTTTCTTGCTCTCCTCCTCCGGTAAAGTATTTTTGATCTTTGGTTACTAACGTCATCATCGTCATCGTCGTCGTCTACTACAGCGATGACGTCATCATCGTCGTTGTCAGCCTCATCATCATCATCATCATCATCATCATCATCCCTGGCAACATCATTATCATCATCATCATCATCATCATTGGCAACACCATCGTCATCATCGTCTGCCGTGACGTCATCATCATCTGCAGTGACGTCATCTTTATTATCGTCATCGTCATCATTGTCGGCGTAATCATTGTTGTTGTCCTTAGGGTTGTCATTATCATTATTATTATTATTATTATTATCATTGTTGTTATTATTATTATCTTTACCTCTTTCCTTTTCATCTTCTTCCTCGTCGTCATCACCCCTTTTATAAAAACTACCTTGTTTCTTTAAAGACTCTCTACCATTATCATCATCATCATCATCGCTGACGTCATCATCATCATCATCAAAACCGCACTCCATCATCAATCGATACCCCTTAACTCCATGAACGCCAGCACCCTCATCATCTTCATCATCACCATCTTTTTTCCCCACCGCCCACTCCACAACAGCATCACGTGACGTGACGTCATAGATTCGCACATCCCTGGGAACTTCCGGGACCGATAGAACATTCAACCGAATAGTCGTAACATCCCTGCCGTACCTATTCTGCGCTGTGCAGTGGTACATGCCGGCGTCCGATCGCTGGACGTTGCTGATTGTCAGTGTCGAAGTCTGCTGGTTTGAATGCAAGCTCCGCGAGGTCACTTTCAATCTGTTGGGTCGTGTGCGTGTGTTTGGGTGCCTTGTGTCAATCAAGCTAACAGAGAACGAACGTTTCATTTTGTGAGCGGAGTTAATAACAACAACCATAACAACCAGCCAACCAGTCAGCCAACCAACCAGCCAACCAGTCATCCAACCAGTCAGCCAACCAACCAGCCAACCAACCAACCTGTCATCATCAAACCAGCTGATTGACAACTTATTGAAACTCCAACCAATCGAAATTGGCAGATCGCCTGTAGCTGCGCATTGTAGTTGAATGTGGTTGTCGTTCTGCGTGGCTGTTATCGTGTGGATGTCGTTGGCGTTGTTGTGGCTGTTGTTGTTGCTGTTGTTGTTGTTGTTGATGCTGTTGTTGTTGCAGTTGTTGTTGTGGCTGTTGTTGATGTTGTTGTTGTTGTAGTTGTTGTTGTTGTAGCTGTTGTTGTTGTTGTTGTTGTTGTTGTTGTTGTTGTTGTTGATGTTCTTATTGACGTCTTTGAAATTGATGTCATTTTTCTTTGCCCCTTCAGTAGTCAGACGATGATTTTTATTAATGTCATCATTGTAAGGATTCAGCTTTCTTGACGATGACTTCGACGAAGATGACGATAACATTTGAGATGATGGCTTCCAGTTAACAAACCTTGGCGGTGCTGATGAAAAAAAGTATTTCGAAAGACACCAGTAAAATAAACTTCATTTTTCAAGTAACTTCTCCCAAAATTACACAACAAAGTATTATTACGTTTAAAGGTGAAAATACACCCAAAGTACACGGTACACATTCACTATAAATTATGTACATGCCATGGTATTTTATTTGAGATACCTCTATGAGTGGTTTTAATGATTTAGTTAACCGAAAATTGAATCTGAATTTTGATTGATGTCGAACTGCTTCAGTAAAAGTGATTGAATGAGGCGGATTTTGTTTTAATTTAGACCGTGTTGCGTGTTAATATATTATAATAATTAAGGGAAAAAAGATGGGAGAGCCCTAACTCAACCTACCAGCCAACCAACCAACTGTCAAACTAACCAACCAACCAACTATCAAACCAACCAACCAACTATCAAACCAACCAACCAACCGGCCAAACAACCAACCATCTAACAAACCAGCAAATCAACCAACCATCCAATCAATCAACCAGCCAGCCAACCAACAACAAGCCAGCCAACCAACAGACCTCTAATTATAATGACGACCATCTTGCTTACGTCATCGCCAATGTTATTGCTGACGTCACAGAGGTACTCACCTTCGTCATCTTTCGTCGACTTCATTATCATCAGCGTTCCGTTCGCGTGAGCGATCGGTGGTGACGATGATGACGATGACGACGATGAAGATGAAGATGGTGAATATTCTCCGGATCTGCTGACTGATCTTACATCCATGTATGCAACTTGTTGTCCGACTTTTTCGTTGTTTGGAAGTGTGTTTGTAGGTGTGTTTGTGTGTGTGGGATGTGTAATGTGTATGTGTGTGTGTGTGTGTGTGTGTGTGTGTGTGTGTGTGTGTGTGTGTGTGTGTGTGTGTGTGTGTGTGTGTGTGTGTGTGTGTGTGTGTGTGTTATAGATATGAATGAACAATGTGTGAATTTGGATGGGATTGAAATTATCTGAAATAATTAAACTCAAAAGATGAAAAAAATAAATGAATGAATGAACAAATGAATGAATGAACAAATGAATGAATGAACGAATGAATGAATGAATGAATGAATGAATGAATGAATGTATGAACGAATGAATGTATGAACGAATGAATGTATGAACGAATGAATGGATGAACGAATGAATGTATGAACGAATGAATGAATGAAAGACCAGCTTTACTAACTCGTAACTTTCTTCCTCCAGGATATCTGAGGTGCTGGCACTCCGTCTGCCTGGCAATTAATAACCACATCCTTGCCCATCACTACTTCCTGTTTTGAGGGTGGTTCCCTGATCCAATATGGCGGCACTGTTGTGTCCGGTTTAAATGTGTGCGTGTGCGTGTGTATAATTCATGATTCCATTTGTTTTTTGTTCTTGTAATGTTTGAAAAGTTGTATAATGGTAATACGTGAGATGAGGTGATTTTACTGATCATTCAAGTTAACATTTAGCCAAACAACATACCAGCTAACCAACCTATTAATTAATCGATCAATCGCACAAGAAAACAAACATCAAACACATACCAAACAAACAAACAAATAAACAAGCAAACAAATAAACAGAAATAAGCACACAAACGCCATCACTCAACTAACTGACCATCAACAAACAGCCTGCTTGTATGTTGAACCTTGCCAGCTCGGTTGCTAGCAACACAGCTGTACCAACCTGCGTGGGCGCTACCAACCTCTTCTATGTACAACAAACTTGAAAATGGACTGGTCATCTGGGTGGGTGTGCAGCACGAAAATAAAGTCTCAACATGTCTGTGAATGAATGCTAATCATGAAGTTGAAAACTGTTAAACAGCCTTAACTGCGATATTTTAATTTCAACTTAAGCCAAATCCATTCATCGTTTACATTGGCACCTAATGACATATTGTAGGAATTAAACTATAGAATCTGAACTTGAACTTTGACCGGAAAGCGTTTGCGTCACTATATCCAATATTTAGCGGGATGGCTCAATGATTAAAAGCGCCTGGTCTTGCTATTGCAATGACTGGATTCGAATACAAAAAGATCTCCCACCTATCATACGCAATGTGTATGATGCGTGGTTTGCACGCGTATTCATCTACGCTGTGTGTGTTTGTCGTTGAAACCTATGAAGCAAACACAAGAGAGAGAGAGAGAGAGAGAGAGAGAGAGAGAGAGAGAGAGAGAGAGAGAGAGAGAGTAACCTTTAACCTTTAGCTACTACGGATCATCAACCAAGGTCATTATTTACAAAACTTATGACGTCATTGCTACTCTTGCTTCCGGTAAAATTTTGAAACTTCCTACACGCAGCCGATAGATAGTTTATCGTAATGTTTCGTAATCGAGTAAAAATATTTGTGGTTTTCGTTCCAGTATAAGGAAAGAGTTTGCTGTCGGTATGTCCTAAAATTTTATATCAAAATTATGTTATTATTATTATTATTATTATTGAGTTATTTTTAGCACTCCTAAATAGAGCTCAGTAAGATGTAATTGAATATAGTTGGATGTACGACTTGATTTAAGAAAGTTTCTGACACTAACCTATCTATACTATTCCCAATAAAACCTGTTGTTCTACATAAGTGTTCATTGGCAAAACACAAATCAATCCATCCATCTATCCATCCATCCATCCGTCCGTCTATCCATCCCTCCGCCCGTCCATCCATCCATACATACATACATACACACACACACACATATATACTTTCACACATATATTCACACATACATACATCCACACATACACACGGTCAAACAAACAAATACATACACACATTATTTAATCATACATCATCCATACCACCTGTCTCCAACGACTCCATGATGAATTACCTTATCATGTTCGTATTTGTATGTCTGTGTGTATTTCTAACATGTGTGTGTGTGTTTGTCTTCCTATATGTTTGTCTGTATGTGAATGTATGTGTGTTGCTCTTGATAAAAGTGCACGCGTGTGTATGTTGATGTCAGATAGTGTGTATAATTATGTAGTTATCATGCTGGAGTGTGTGTGTGCGCGTGTGTGCGTGTGTATGTGTGTGTCCGTGTGAGAGTTCCATTTTTTAATTTCCCGCGAAAAAAATCATTTCACCTGTATATTAATCATGGATTTTGGGATGGATGAAGATAAGTAGGAGGAGGATGATGGCGATGATGCTGTTGATGACGACCACAATGAAGATGATGAAGTCATCGCGGAAATATTGGCGCCATCTTTCATCCAGTAGATGAGGAGCGGAGCGTCGCCACCACTGACCACACAACTCACGGACACTCGGTCGTTTAGTTTTTTACGCGGAAAATTGAAATCATCAATCACAGGCTTCTCTTGGTGGGCAAAAAATGTGTTAATCATCAATAGAAGGGCAAATATTTTATTTTTTGGGTACAATATAAATATTTTTTAAAAATAGTTTTTAACTTAATTATCTTTCAACAAATATGTAAATAAAGAACCAAAATAAATCACAATGAATCGTAAATTTTTTCTTTTTCTCGCAAAATTCAACAATTTTGTAGTATGAACATTTCTAAAGCAAACATAACGTGAATGCATGCAAAGCAAATATTAGTAACAACTAATTTTTAGCAGACAGCAACAACAACAACAACAACAACATTTGGATCTTAAATCACAACAACAACATTTGGATCGAAAGTCACAACAACAACAACAAAAAAAACAACATTTTGATCGAAAGTCACAACAACAGCAACAACATTTGGATCTAAAGTCACAACAGCAACAACATTCGGATCTAAAGTCACAACAACAAACAACAACAACTACTACGAACAACAACAACTTGACCAAACTGTTCACCTAACAAAGTGAGGTTCACATCCCTCTTCATTCCAACTCCATTCATATCAGTGGCCTCGCATGTGTACACTCCACTGTCGACTAACTTGTTCGTTGTGGATATCATTAAGGAGTTGTTCGAAATTATTTTTTGCCGTAAGTTATTCGGTAGGCTGATGGAATCTGTGTTTATAAGTTTGAATATTTAATAGAAAATATTACCTAAGTGAGTTGTTTGATTGGTGAGAGAGCCGGCTTTCATCTCAAAGTGGCCGACTTCAAATGCAAATGAAACTACGTCAATTTGGAGTAAGTTTGTAAAGGTCTGATTGACGCGTTCATTTGCAAACAAGTTGCGTTGTGTTTGTATGTTTGATAATGTTAATGTTTTGTTAATGTTAATGTTAATGATATGTTAATGATATGTTAATGTTAATGTTTATATGTTTGATAGTGTTAACTTCTAGAAACTACAGAACCGACGATCGAGATAAAACTCTTAAATGGGAGTGTTATTTTTTTTATCTTGATGTTATATGTTAAAATTTCAATTAACTTTTAGTCCAGGTGATCTGGTGGATGGGGTAGCCAACGACAACGCATGGAAGAAGAATGACGTCACTAACAACTCCAACAACATCCTTCATCTTTCTTATGAAGGGCACGCCTTGAAGATATATTGCAGTTTTAACTTAACGAATTTACAAAAAAAAATCTTTTCTTTGTTGTGTTTTTCATTATTTCATTTTTTAGCACGTTATTATAATTTAATTTTAAAACACAAAATATCTATCGAATATTTCCCACCAAAAACTTCCAGTCTTTCGGAGTGTACAACCGTCCCGTGTGCATTCCCAACGTGACAGGAATACAAGCCACCATCTTGTACAGTAACGGAAGAGATCACGACTCTACTCAGGACATCACCATTGGCCAGCATCTGACGGCTGAGATGATAATTTTTGAAATCATTAGAAGTGAAGTTGACTGTGGAACCGTCTCGAAGCCACGTTATGTTGGGTGCTGGCACGCCCCTTCCTACACACTGCATGCCTACGTCGGGGCCTGCCGGACTAAACATTTCTTCAAATGATTCTATTATTTCAGGTCTGGAAGCTGAGAATTTTTGAAGAAATATTTAAATTTTTTCGTTTGAGAATTTTCGTTAATTACTTTATTTAAAAGATTTTTAAAAGTTTAAATGAGAATAATTTGAATAGAAATATTTATACAAAATATTTGATATAACAGCTCATGTACCTGCTAGCTTTAGTTGAGCCGTGGCATAAACGGTTACATCCTTTCTCAAAACAAAACACTGGTACATCCCAACGTCCGTTGCGGCCATTTTGAATATAATTAAAACGTGTCCGCCATTTTGAATCGCGTGTGAGTTTGAGGAGGTGGTTAGTTTTTTCCCGTTTTTGTACCATGTAATAATTGTAGTGACGTCATTTCCGGATATGATGCATTTAAAAGTGATGGGCTGAGTTATGTTGGCCTGAATAAATTCTGGCTCCATGAAAACTATCAGTGAAGCTGTTTGTAAATATGTAGGATATTAAGATATAATTACTTAACTGTAAGCCAGAATCTTATTGAACATCATAGTGATTGGTGGCGTGTAATGCGTGGATTCAAGCGAAAATACATCGAGTAAGCCATAAAAAAATGTACATAGATTATAAAATGTAAATCAACTTGATCTGTGTGAGATATCTGAGTTGTATGGCGACGCTCTGCGCATAATATTAGGTTTCAATAAATTAAGTCTATAAATTTGAACAAATAAATAATAAATTGTATGTGCGTGCAACTTTTTTTGAATTTGAAAATTATTTCGACGACAAGTGGCTAACGTGTGACAATCAGCATCGTGTCTCTATGTGGCGATCCAAACGGAGAGTCCGCTACACATCTGTACACACCAGCGTCTCGTGACTGAACCTTCTTGACCAATAAGGAATGACCTTTCAACTTTATTCTTTCATTGGCTTGTATTGGGACCAGGGCATCTAAAAAATAAGATTGATTTATTTTCCGGTTTGTGTTCGTGGAAATTATAGCGTTAAAAGCAGTAAAATTTAGGTAATTCATCAGTCATAGGAAATAGATTTCAACATTTTTCAACACAGCAACCTGTACCTCGTGACAGATGACCATCACCATCAACCGATCTAAACCACTGAATTTTCAGGTCAGTTGTTCCTCCGATTGCTTCACAAACCATCAAAACTTTTCCACCCTCATTAACTGTCAAAATTTCACTGAAGTTGAACATTATTGGTTGGCTAGGCGCTTCAATCCCTGTTAAATAAAAGATGATTTCATGGAATTTGGCTAACCTTTTTATAGTACTATGTAACATTATGCAAATTGTGTTTTACGTTTTATGTAGATCATTTGTTTTCTATATCTAAACATATTGAACATTCATTTATTTAAATTAATGTAAACCATGTAAGCGCGTCTCTGTATTTGAAACCAGTTGAAATGACATTGTGGTTAAGTTGAGCGCTATGTCATTCTATCGCTGCCTTTTGGATTTAATGGGTTATTTTAGGGGTGGGCAAGCTGCGGCCCCATGCGGCCCGCTAGGCCTAGACATTATGACCAAAAAAAGAGCCACAAATTTTAAAAAGAATTCTCCCTTGGGTCGAAAAAATTTGCTATTTAAAAACATATGCGGCCCTTCAGAGGTAAAATAGTTCTCAATGGGGCCCTCAGAGCAAAAAGTTTGCCTACTCCTAAGTTGTTTCATTAAATAAAAAAGACAATTCATTCAACACTATAAAATAATTTATTCATTTTCTAACTTGAAAAAACGAATTCAACCTTATTCTTTAAACTCATTTCAATGACAACTCATATAATTATAGGCTGTATGTGTAAAGTTAGGAAATAAAAGTATATCATTGAACAGTGCTAACTTTTTGGATGGTTGATTTGGACTGGCTGGCTTGCTGTGATCGCATTCGTCAGAGTGTTGTTAGTGATGCATCTAAAAGATTTAGTTGCTATCTCCTCCGTGACGTTTCTAATTATTAGCAAGTTTTTGTTGAAGTTGTTGTGTTTGTTGGTTACTAAGTTGTTGATGTTGTTGTTGATTTTGTTGTTGTTGCTGCTGAAGATGTTGTTGTTGTTGTTGTTGCTGCTGCTGAAGATGTTGTTGTTGATGTTGTGGATGTTGTTGTTGACCTTGAATTGGTTGTTGGAATCACTGACCGTGATATATTTTTCGTCTTTTGGCAAGCATTGACAATAATAATAATGTTACTGATAAAAATTTCAACTATTAATATAATTATTTATATATTTCTATAATTATTTATAAATATTTAATATAAACAGATTCTTAAGAGACAACGATAATATAAATGTATCTTCCCAATTATTATTTGAATAAAAATTTTATGTAATAATCACGTGATATCGTATATGGATCATCATAATCATCACTCCCATCGTCATCATCGTCATCATCCTAACAGTCATCATCATCATCATTCCCATTGTCACCATCATTATCATCGCCATCATCATCCTCATTATCATCATTCCCATTGTCACGATCATCACCATCATCAGCATCGTCATCATCATCACCATCATTTTCACTGTCGCGATCATCATCATCCCCAACATCATCATCACCACCACCATCCTAACCATCAACATCATCATCCTGAACGTCATTTTTGACGTCATTCTCATCCTCCATCCAGCCGACCACTCTGATGTACTCATTAACATAATCCGGTCTGACGTCACACGACAGGACAGCGGAAGAGTTGAACCACGTGACTTCCGGTTTGCTCGCCTCAATGATGTAGTTGTCGAAGTGACTTGTTATGACTGATGGTGATTGATTGATCACGTGGAAATGATCTTATTGTTATCTTTGTTACTTAACGATGACGTCATAATTAATAATGTTTCTGATAGGTTATGCATTTTTCGTCTAAAAAACAAATAATAGGTTTGGAGTATTTTGTTTTTCATGTTGCCATTATTGTTGCTATTGTATTTGTTACTGTTGGTTTTTCTCTCTATCGAAATGACGTATATGTTGTTGTTTAAAACCGTGTTGTTTTTTATGTTTTTGTTGTCTTTGATGACGTCATCATTGTTGTTATTTTTGTTTCTTTATTTATTTATATATATATATATTTGTATTTGTATTTTTTGTTTCTGCTAGTGTTGTTGTTGTCGTTGTTGTTTTTGTCAATGTTGTTTACATTGTTGTTGTGTTATTGCTTTTGTTGTTATTGTTGCTCTGTTTGACAAATCGTTGTCAAGTTACGTGTCGGTATTGCAATGCATTGTATGTGTTGTGGTGTGAAGAATGTGCGTATTGCATTGTGTGTGTGTGTGTGTGTGTGTGTGTGTGTGTGTGTGTGTGTGTGTGTGTGTGTGTGTGTGTGTGTGTGTGTGTGTTTAAGTATTTGTGTGATTTCGCTATTTACGTGACATTTTGTGTTGCTTTATTTGGCATGATCTGCTGTTTGCTTGTATTGTTGGGTGGTTTATTGTATATATATTATCTAAGTTCAGTTGTTAGTATTTGTTGTAATCTGATTTGAAGTTAGTATTATTACTTTTCATAGGTTTGATGATCATACTGATTCACTTTGCTTTTGAACCAAGTTGCTACAAGTTATTTTAAAAAGAAAATATGGCACAATCTTTACCCTCTGAGCTATTTTTAAAAAAGCAGCATCATTGTTTTCATTTTTTTATTTTATTTTTTTAAATTTTTATTTCTTTGCTTACGTCACGCAGGGGTTTGTTGTCGTGTTATGACGTCGTCGTTTGGTATTCATGGCTGACTCTGCGTT
>NW_008704829.1:491176-502500 GCF_000326865.2 Helobdella robusta
TTATAAATACTACAAACATATGTATTGTGGGTTTGTTTTCGTTTTGTATTTTTTTCTTTTTTTATCTACACACAAACACACCACACACACACACACTCACACACACACACACACACAGACACACACACAAGTACACTTAGAGATTTCAACCCAATGATTTTATAAATTGATGGTTCATAATTGTAGGTTTGTGGTTTAAATTTAAGGACGCGAAAATTTCAGGGAATTGTTTCTGTTATAATTCATTAATATTACCTTTTCTCTATTGCTATTATCATTGTGACGAAGATGATGATTGTGATGGCATCTCTACCGTCATCATCATCATCATAGTCGTCGTCGTCATCATCATCTTCATCACCATCGTCATCATCATCATCAAGTTTTTAATCACTGTTCTATTTATTGATAGAATCGTTACGTGTTTGATAATAAACATCATCAACATTGTTATGTCAGTCGTCGTCGTCATCATCATCTTCTTCTTCTTTTTCATCATCATCTTCTTCTTCTTTTTCATCATCATCTTCTTCTTTATCATTATCATCGTTATCTTCTTCTTCATCATCTTCTTCTTCATCATCATCATTTTTTTCTTCTTCATCATCATCTTCACCATCATCTTCATCATCATCATCATCTTCACCATCATCTTCTTCATCATCTTCTTCTTCATCTTCGTCACGGTTGACTCATTAAAATTTCAGCTAACAAACGTGACGTTTGACTTATGTATGGAATAATGGATGGATGGATGGATGGATGGATGGATGGATGGATGGATGGATGGATGGATGGATGGATGGATGGAGGGATGGAGGGATGGATGGATGGAGAGCTGAATAGATGGATGGGCGTATAAATGAATGGATGGATAGTTGGTTGGGTGGACAGATACATAAATTAATTGACAAATATATGAACGGATGTAATACAGATGGATGAATATGTATATGGATGGATTGGTGGGTGGATTAATAAAGTGAAAGATAAAGAAATGCATGAAATGCTGAACGATTAGAAAAAAATGTATGAATGAGTGAGTGAATGAATGAATGAGTGAATGAGTGAATGAGTGAGTGAATGAATGAATGAATGCAAAATGGATTCGTTGTGCGGTTTGCAATGTAAATTCTCTTCAATTGAACTCAACAATCAATCTCTGAAAAGCGAGTTCACTTTTTTCTTAAAAGTCTTTTTGAATGTGTCTGTGTGTGTGTCTGTTTTTGTCTGTGCGTGTTTGTGTGTGTATGTGTTTGTCACTGTGTGTTTGTGTGTATGTGTTTGTCTGTGTGTGTGTCAGAGTTTGTGCGTGTGTTCTTTATCTCGTATTCATTGAGCTTCAGGATAAAAAAAAGTTAAACTCAATTTCTTAGAGACAAATTTTTGTGACCTGAAATTTTTTAAAATTTTAAATTTTCACAAAAACCGGTTTGAATTTTAAAGCATGGGCACTGTTAAAAAGCTGATGGAAAAAAGATGAACTGAGCATCGAAATTAAACAACATTTGCGTGTATATGTATAGTATAAGGCCTGATCTGAAGTAACCAAACCAATCAAATCACTGATTCAACAATTTCATCCGAAACAGCATACAACTTGTTTCACCAGAAGGTGTCATACAAAACCATACGTTTCTATCAAATCTATAAAATCAGAACTATCAGACGTTTTCTCACTCTGGAGCCAACAAAAACACTTGTTCACAGTTTTGTCTGTAGTTGAGTTGACTTCTCCAACTCGATACTGTATGGAGCCAATTTATTTCTACAGGACTGTGTCCAATCAATTCAAAACGTGGCAGTAAGAATGATAGCCGGCGTTTTAAAGTCTCGCCCCATTTCGGTTTACATGCGTGATGAGCTGCATTGGTTGAGATACCTCCTAAGGATTAGATTCTAAAATCGCTCTCTTGGTCAGAGGCTGCTTGACTGGTGATGGACCGGTCTGTTTGAGTGAGCAACTGATGCCGGTTTCAAAGGTACATGGACCAACTAGTCAACTTAGGTCGTAGGACCGTGGGGATTTGGTCATTCCGTCGATCCGTTCCTCAAAAATTTGGACTCCGAAGATTTTCTGTATTGGCGGCTGGGATATGGAACTCGCTTCCTGTGCAGTTAAAAGATGCTTCCATCACAAATCGACAGCTTTTCAAGAAAGCTTTAAAGCATTATTACTTCAACATTGCGCATCATAGAAAGCGCTTCTGAGGTCTTTTCAAGAGAGGCGCTAGACAAATTATGATAGTGATACTGGTAATGATGATGATGATAACGATGATGATGGTGGTATTAATCGTGCGTGTCAAGGAAATCTATTGAACAGAGATGAATCGATCATGTCTTATTATATTTATTTGCAGCATGCTTGTCTGCCGCGTTTGGTATTTTTTTTTTTGTATTTTTTGTATAACTTTGTATTTTTATACCGTTAATGTTTGTTTTTGTATGGCTTTGATTTTATGTGTTGTTAGATGTTTGTTTGTGTAGTTGGGAATTTTTATGTATGTATTACTTTGTATATTTTTGTATGCTGTATGATTGTTTTTATAGATGGAAACTTTTATGTTTGTACTACTTTGTATATGTTTATATGATGTATGACTGTATGTATGGCTGCGTATTTGTGTGTATTTTTGTGTGTTTGTTTGTTTGCATTGTTGTATGTTTGTTTGTATTGTTGTGTATTTATCAACGCTTGCAAAATTGAATTTTAAAAAAATAAAAAATATAATCAAAAGTTTGAAGTTTGGTTGAAGTTAGCATTGTATACAATTTCACATTGTATACAATTTCACACACACACACAAACACACACACACACACCTATCTCTACCTGTGCATGTGACTTTCGGTTAGGTCACGAAATTCTATTGATTGCCATTTTCGATTATATAGACGCCATTGCTGTTTTTAATATTATGATTATTATTATTATTATGATTATTATTATTATTATGATTATTATTATTGTTGTTGTTGCATGAAAATTGTTAATATCATCATCATCATCGTGATCACCATCATCATTATCATGAACACTGTCATCATCATCATTATCTTCTTCTTCTCCTTTTCTTCTTCTTCTTTATCATCATCATCGTCGTCGTCATCATCACCATCATCAATAGGATAATTCTTAATCATTATTGATTCTACCATCGACTGCCAATTAATTAACTACATCCATTCCAATGCTAATTGTCTGTTGTCAAAAATAATTTTTTCATTCTTTTAGTCATTCCTCATTCATTTAATCACTCATTCATTCATTCATTCATCCATCCATCCATTCATTCATTCATTCCTTCATTCATTTATTCACGCATTGAATCTTGTAAGATAGATTGATGACAGATAAACATGAATCTAAAACAACACACACAAAGAAAAAATAATTTTAAACTATTTTTTTTATTCAGTAAAAACCGTCCAAATAAATATTTTTTAAAACGTCTTTGGTGTTGTACTAGCTCTCAGTAAAACAGATACCTTTGTATCTGGATAAAATGTATCTCTGCTATCATTCAAAGGTGGATAATATTAATGATACATATCATAAAATAAGTTGATATCATAGATATATATATATATATATATATATATATATACACACATATCTATGGTTGATACCACTAAGAAATATGAACGACAAATGAATAAATAAATCTATTGAACAACAAAAATTTTAAACAAGTTTTTTCAGTTTGATCATTTGTGTGTTAAACATTTCATATATATATATAATATATATATTATATGAAATATATATATATATATCGTGACGATGAGTGAATGAGTGAGTGAATGAATGAGCGAGTGAGTGAATAAATTAATTAAGTGACCAATTAACAAACCAATCAATTAATCAAGCAACCAACCGAGTAACTATAAAGCATCCGGTAAATAATTAATTGTCTTAAACAACAATAATAGTCAGAAAGTACAATTTATTTCAATTAATTTGAAAACTTTCGAAATTTGCTATGGCGAATTTTTCAAAACAATATAAATGATAATTAATAACAACACAACGATCTTTCAACCTAAGTAACGTTTCATACAAGGAGAACAACAAATGAGGAATACTACCTCTGCATTCAAACCCAGTTTCTGTAACACAGAAGCTAAGCTAAGCTATCCAGTCTTCAGTGTTAAACTTGCAAGGAACAATGCGAATTTAAACCTGACAATTCAGTATAAACTAGATTAAAAATAACTTTGGTACCTTAATTGATTGTAAAATATTATGCAGTATTGTTATATTGAACCGGGAAAATGAGAGTTTAAGAAAAAAAAATAAAAAAATAATTAAAACCAGCAATAAAATATAAACTATTTAATTAATTAATTATATTTAATGAATATTATTGAAATGTAAGAATTAATGCGCCGAAAACTGTGAAATCACAAATTAAACCAATGGTGATCAATCCTCAAATAAATAAAAAATAGTTTTGAACCAGTTATCCAATCAACGATCCGACCAATCAATCAGTCAATCAATCAATCATACAATTCACACATTTATTCACTCATTCATTCAACCATTCATTCACTCAATCATTCAACCAACCGACCGACCGACCAACCAGCCAGCTGACCAACCAGCCAGCCAACCAACCAACCAAACAAACAAACAACCAACCGACCGACCAACCAACCAACCAACCAACCAACCAACCAACCATACAATCAATCAACTAATTATAAATACGTTAAAACTACAACAAAACACAAGAGTCACTATATAGAACTTTTCAAATATAAAAAAATTAAAAGAAAGATGCAGTAGTGATCCAACGAGCAATAGCAGTAAAACAACAACGAACAAAGACGACGACAATTATGATGTCAACGATGACGTCATCGACAAAAATTCACTGCGCCAGATGTCACCTTCGACAAACAAAAAAAAACGAACGAACAAACAAACAGACAAACAGAAAGACAGACAAACAGATGAATAAATAAATGAATGAATGAATAGCAAATATTATGAAAATGTTATTGGATACTGATATATATATATATATATATATATATATATATCACCAATGAAATATTTTAATCGTAGTTCAGCATATTGAAAACTAGAATAAATGAACAAATAAATTAAATTAAATGATTGTATCAATCAATTAGTCAATCAATTAGTCAATCAATTAGTCAATCAATTAGTCAGTCAATCAATCAATCAATCAATCAATCAATCAATCAATCAATCAATCAATCAATCAATCAATCAATCAATCAATCAATCAATCAATCAATAAATAAATAAATAAATCAATCAATCAATCAATCAATCAATCAATCAATCGACCAACCAATCAATCAATCAATCAATCAATATCATGTAAACTAGCGTTAATCATCAACAACATCAAATTATCGTCTTCACCATTATAATCATTATCGTCATCGTCATCATCTTCTTCATCATTACGATCATAATGATGATGATGACGACGACTTAACGCAACCACATTTGAAGCGGCGAGTCGTACAACTCCCTCACCTTGATCACTGCTTCATTCATAAACTTCTCAGGACGTGACGGTAACAACGACGACGATGGTGGTGATAATGGTGGCGGTTCAGACAGCCAAGATGATGATGATGGTGACAGCCACGATGATGATGACGACGATGATGATGAGGTAGTCGGAGATGTTAGTAGATGAGGTTGGCTCAGCCACTTGCTCAGCTTCTTCTCCAGCTTGAATGTCTTGTGGTTATGGTGAAGATGATGGCGCTGGTGGTGACGAAGGAGATCGTAATGATGATTATTATTATCACCTCTATCGCTACTACTATCAGGATGGAATTTGAATGAGTACGGAGTGAATGATTGTTGCTGCTGCTGCCTGGCCGTGACGTCACTGATGCTTTTATTCGCTTTATCGCCATTAGCTGTTACTTTAAATGATTTGGTAACATCCACATTGTCGTTGTTGTCGTTGTTGGCTGCAAAGTTGAATCTAAATGGAGTAAAGGCTGATTGGATGTCTGCATTTGTACTCACGCTAACCACAGATCCAACGCTGTTGTTATTTTTATACAGGAATTTGTCGAACAGCTCCTTCAGTTTGTCATCGTCGGCTGTGTTTTTTCCCTTGTGGCTGTTGCTGCTCTCGTTGCCGTTGTTGTTGTTGTTGGCTGTGGTGGTACGGGCGACGACAACGTCATTGTTGTTGTTCATTTGAAATTTAAATGGTTTCCAGTCGTGAACCGATGGTGAAGATGACGACGACGAGTTGACGGTCCGATCAATATCCATCTTCATCTTTTTGTTGCTTGTCTCTTGAATAAAACGAACGGAAAAATTTAATGGAAAAAGCAGAGTGAAAGGTTCAGTTGTCTTGATACCTCCCTATCTCATTAGCCAGATGATACTATATCATATCATCGCAAACTATATATATATCCCTATCTGGATATATCCCTATCTAGATATATATCATTACTGACGTCATCATTATTCTCATTTTAACTATTAATGATATCATTAAAACTACTTATATCATTTGTATCAACTACTTATATCTTTAGTATCATTAACAATAGCAACCAACCAGTAGCAATGAGCCTGGCACCAGTCAGCCAGTACTCCATTGGCCTCGCAGAAATTTTCTTGAGATAATCTTCCAACGGATTGGGAACGGCCACTGCTGAGTTGTGCGGTTGACTGGTTGCAAAGTTCTGCGACTGACTAGTTGCAAACTTGTGTGATTGATTGATCTCAGTGTTGTCATTTTCAGAGGTTTTCAACCATCTCTTCAGGAGTTCACTGTCGTTGTTTTTGTTGTTTGTCTCTTGGTGATAACTGACTTCTGGGACCATTTTGTCCTTTTGGGCTTCTAATCTGTTAGCTGTTTGTTGGATTAGTAGGTGGATTAGATAGATCAATTAATTAATTAATTAATTAATTAATTAGTTGATTGACTGATCGATTGATTGATTGATTGATGATTGATTGATTGATTGATTGATTGATTGATTGATTGATTGATTGATTGATTGATTGATTGATTGATTGATTGATTGATTGATTGATTGACTGAGCCAACAAACCAACCATTAATAATCATCTTCAATTCATTCTTCATTTCTTTCTTACTCAGCCCAAGCTGAACAAACGATGACGCCGGCGATGATGACGACGATGATGACGTAATCACGTCGACATCGTCGTCATCCTCTTCCTCACGGATGACGTCAACATCACGACTGGTGACGTCACTGACAAGATCATTGTAGAAATCTGAGTTATCCTTCGTTATAACCTGGTTAGAAATTTTACAGTTCAAAGGTCATTCTCTTCATTACTCTACATACTTGCCTCTGAAATAGCAGATAACCTATCTCTTTGAATGAACAGATGAGTGAACAACAGACAAACGAATGAACAGACGAACAAATGAATTAACTAACAAACAAATGAACGACTAAATGAATGCAGGAATGAGAGAAAACAAACGAATGAATGATCAAATAAATAAGGAACCAAACGACTGAACAAACAAAAGAATGAACAAACGAACGAACAAACAAACAGATAAGCGAACAAGCAAACGAATGACCTTTTGACCTCACCTCAAAACTTTCATTCCTCTTCTTGGCATGTTTCACCTTGCCAAAGCTGAGAATCTTCCTCCTCAGTTCTCCCTGACTGCCTACCAGCTTCAACTGCAAGGGTGGCCTCAGGTTGGTGTCACTGTCATATTTGTCAGTTAGTGTAGCAATGAGTTGATGTAACGTGTAACTGGTGTCATCACTGTGTTTGTTGATGAATGTAATGATGACGATGTGGCATGATGACGTGATGAAATGGCGTCATTTGATGCTTCTATGATGTCATGATGTTATTACAACGACAAAGGTGCCATGATGATGAGAAGGAGGAGGAGACGAGTGACACAATCAGCAAGTCAACCAGTTAAACTTGAAAGACCTCAACAACACATCATCATCTCATTGATCAAAGCAACAACAGAAACATACCTGTCATCATCATCACCATCACTATCGTCATCATCATCATCACTGCCATCATCATCATCGTCGTCGTCGTCAGCTGTTTCTTTGATGTTCATCTTGTTGAATTTTTCGACCAACCTCACCTGCTTGCCCGCCAACATCGATCGCTCAGCCTGCATCATGGTGTCCACCTGGGAGGTCAAGTTTAAGGTCAAGGTCAAGATCAAGGTCATTGTATTATTATTATTATTAGTAGTAGTAGTAGTTGTTGTAGTAGTAGCAGCAGTAGTAGTAGTAGCAGTAGTATTAGTATTAGCATTGGCGACAGTAGTAGTTGTAATAGTAGGTTTTGTGGTAGTAGTAGTGGTGGTAGTAGCAGCAGCGGGAGTAGCCACATTAGTAGTAGTAGTACCTGGTTCATGAGAGTGAGTTCTCTGGCTCTCAGTGCATCATGCAGACTGCTCATGGCTGATTGAATTTCTAATTTCACCTAATTTCGAAATAAATTTTAAAACAATGAAAAATAATAATAGCCATAATAATAGATAAAAACAATGGCAGAATAATTTTTAAAAAATATAAAAATGTCTTCTAATAATAAATCTCTTTAATGATGCAAGTCTGGTTGATCGTTGGAACAATCTTTGAGCTTTGGTCCTCCCTGGTTTTTACAGGTAGATGATATGTATGTTTAGGTATGTACATGTATGTGTACGTATGCATGCATGTATGTGTGCTTGTATGTGTAGGTGTGTGCAATGTATGTATATGTATGCATGTATGTATGTTTGTATGTGCGTGTGTGTGTGTGTGCGCGCGCGTGCTTAAATAGAACGTGTAAAAACAACAATATTTGTATTGTATGTATACGTAGGTACTCGTTTGAAATCTAAAAGCCACAAATTAACATGCCAGCACATTTACACATTGTACCTGAAACTCCCCTATCATCGCACCTGAAACTCCCTCCCTTGCTTATATAGAATGTGTATAAACAACAATATCTTTTTTGTATGTATATGTAGGTTCTTGTATGAAATAGTTTGTATGTGGTTACTTGTATGAAATAGTTTGTACGCAGGTACTTGTATGAAATAGTTTGTATGATATGTAGGTACTTGAACTAAACTGTTGAATAGACATTTTATATATTTTAACTATTCTATCCTATCCATTCTTGTAAGAGTAAATTAAAATAGATTATTCAAGAAGATTATTAAAAAGATTTATTTATTTATTTACTAAAAAAAGATTATTTTTTTTGAAAAAAAATATGTATTGAAGTTGATCACAGATTTTTTGAAAGTTGCAATGTATGGATGTAAAAATTGCTTTAAAAAAACAAATAATTGGAATGAATGAATGAATGAATGAATGAATGAATGAATGAATGAATGAATGAATGAATGAATGAATGAATAACCTCTGAGCAAATGAACCAATGAATAAAAAGTGAATGAACGAACAATCAAGCTAAATAATATTCATATAGTAGTACCTTAGTTCCAGCTTCATTAATAGACTTGAGTGATGCATTGTTATTTTCATCATTGTTATTCTTCTTAACACCAATCACATTCATTCCAGCTTTAACTGCACTCCCCCCTTCTGACATGGTTTCATTCACTAAGCTTTTTCTTTTACCCCAGGTGCTTTATGAAAGTTTAAAATGAAATGAAAAATATTCTAAAATGTGACACGATTAAGATTAAATTAATGAACTAACAAACTCAAACTATATAAAAGTTTAAAATGAAATGGGTTTTAAAATATGACATCGGAAATACATTAACAATCTCTAACTACACTGAAATGTTTTAGGTATCTATTTATTATTAATTAAAACTTTTTTTCTAAACAATATACTGAGTTTTCTGAACTTGAAACTTGTATTTAAATTTGAACTTATATATAATTAATATGATAGTTAAATAAGGAGAATAATTAAAATAAAAAGACAGTATTATAATATAATTTATAATAAACTGTTTATATCAATATTTGAATAGTCTATCTACAGAATCATTATAATTCATTAATCATAATGATTCCTGATATATAAAAATAAACAAATAAACACATTTCTTTAATCTACAAAGCTAATAAAAGTTTATCATAAACTATTTAACTACATAAACTAATTATTATGTTAAGCTAAGTAAGTAGTTAGTGTAGTTTGTAGTATGTACAATTGTACACAAACACATAGTAATAGTTAAAATACAAATACAGAGGAAGACAAAATTAAAAAATAAAAGCTCCAAAGAGATTATCACAAATTTTAATAAATTTGAGATATGTTGTAGTGTAGTTGTAGTGTACATTAGTCTATTACTCTAGTCTATTGCCTCTATTCTATCTATTCTAGTATTAGTACTTTAGTAGTATTTATTTTATAATTAAATAAAAAAAAGTCATCACAATTTAGTTAGTAACTGATCAAGAAATCAAGGTTCATATGATCCATGACTGATTGACTTTTAATAGGTCAAATTAAAAAAAATAACTTAGACACTATAAAATTAAAATTACTTTAAAAAAGTAAACAATAAAATTAAACAATAAACTAAAAATATTTAAAACTCACTTAGCTGAAAAGAGAAATTCTAACGAGCCAAGCAGATCTAATGGGCAGATATTTATCCAGGGCACGAACCGTCCTTTGAACACTCAGTGTATCACGTGATCACTTTCGTGTCACGTAAGCTTAAGTTTCTATATATTATATTATATGAATATATAGATATATAAATATATTAAGTTTCTATATATTTAAATATAAATATTAGAAATATAAAGATGTACACATATATAAACATATATATACTAAGTTTCTCTCTCTATCTGTTTTTCTCTCTTTCTCTGTTTTCTCTCATTCTCTCTCATTCTCTCTCATTCTCTCTCTCTCTCTCTTTCTCTCTCTCTCTATATATATATATTTATATGTTTATTTATATTTATAAAAATCACAGCATGTTCCGTGTTAGTTTCCTATTTAATCTTTCGATTTTTCTAGTGGTTGAGATCATAAATCATTATATATATATATATATATATATATATATATATATATATATATATATATATTATTATACATATACCTAATCATTTATTTATTTGTTATATATATATATATATATATATATATATATATATACACTTGTTTCTTGTGTTCTTGTTTTTGTTAAGTTTAGGTCAAAAATAAGTCCACAAGATCTTTCAACTTGTCAGTTTGTACAGTTAATTTATTATGGTCTCAGTATCAATGACACTATGTTGAGTTAAAAATTTTGTTTGCTATATAAATTTTAATGTTTGGTTTTATATGATTCTACATTATA
>NW_008704829.1:502550-530050 GCF_000326865.2 Helobdella robusta
GCTGATGGCTGGAATGAAATATTCAACCCATAACTGATAAAGACTATTAATGAGGATTGTATTGATAATTGAAATATATGCTTATATAGATTATATATATAAACATATATATATAAATATATATATATATATATATATATATATATATATATATATATATATATATTATTATACATATACCTAATCATTTATTTATTTGTTATATATATATATATATATATATATATATATATATACACTTGTTTCTTGTGTTCTTGTTTTTGTTAAGTTTAGGTCAAAAATAAGTCCACAAGATCTTTCAACTTGTCAGTTTGTACAGTTAATTTATTATGGTCTCAGTATCAATGACACTATGTTGAGTTAAAAATTTTGTTTGCTATATAAATTTTAATGTTTGGTTTTATATGATTCTACATTATATAATGTTTTTTTTGTTTGATAGATGTATACATATCTAAAATTCCGTACAACATACGTACAGATTGCATAATATACATAGTTGTCTCTGCAATTTTAAAGCATTTACAGACTGACATTCCACATTCGAATGTTACATCAGTCTTCCATTCATTGTAATTCACGTTGTTTCAGACTCGAACAGACACAGTAATTTTTACAATTTAAAGTTTAAACCTTGCTTAGAAAAAAAACAAGAGCAATGATGACGTCATACGTTCATTACATAGAGTCAATCTCTCAAGTGACAGAAAAATATATAAAGACGTAGATGAATCCATTTCATATTTTGTAGGCTACAACATTTCCATGACAATTCTTTTAAAATTTTAGCTTTATTCTATCACATAAATTCCAAATAAATGACAAAATAATTTTTTCTGTGATTAATTAAATTAATGATGCTCCTAGTACCGTGAAAAAATACCCGACTACTAAAAGTACCGATAAAACCGAAAGTACTGATAAAAACCAGCAAATTAACCGAACGAATAGTTCAGGTTTTTTTGTGGTTTATAGTTTTGCAGCAAAACTGCGATTTTTTAATCTTAAAAACATTTTATTTAAAAATTTGATCAAACATTTTAATTTAATTAATAATTAATATTAATCTGTCCTATAAAAACATGAAAAGTAATAAAATATGTTGTAGTACTAGTTTGTTTTGTCAAAAAAATGAATTCAGAAATTTTTTCCATTTTATAAATTTTTTTATTTGAAATTAATTAAATATTAATATTTAACTTAAAGAGAAAATAAATTAATAATACTTGTATAGCATTATACTTAAATTAATTAAATAATTGACTGATTAATATAATTAATTATTGAAATTGAATAATAATAAAATAATATTTAATAATTTATGATATAATAAATAATATAATAATCATAATGACATGAGATGGTAGATGATGGTTTAAAAAAGTAAATAAAAGTTAATTTAATTATATTATGTACATTATATAAATAAATTGAACAGTGATTGAGAATTATCAATAAAATAACTGTTAACACTTTAACAGTTAAATTAATAAAATATGACAAGATTTATCATTTATATTTTATCATCAGGTCAGATGTCAGATGACTTTGCTAACTTGAATGAAACAGAAATTATTTTTTTCCAACAGAAACTGAAACATCATGCCATACTTAAATTAAAGTTTTAAACATAAAAGAGTCATATCTTCTCATAATGACTGTCAAATGAATAATGAATACAATATAGAATATATAATAATCAAACTCAAATTTTATTAATCTATTCCTGAATATTTTTCAATTTACACATTATAATATAATATGTAGATATAATTATTGTTTTTATTATAAATTACTTTCATTAAGAATCCTATACTACTGAAATACTAAATATACTATCCTTTACTGTGCTGCTATGTTAGTCTAGTAATTAAAAGTAATTAATTTTCTTCACTGGTTTATTATATATACCTTCTTCTTAGTTTCTTGCTCATCAAAACTAATTAAAATATTTGTAAACTATTTTTAAAATATAATGTAATTAATTAATTGTTGAAAAATAATTTAATTTATAAAAAATTATAAATTATAATAATTATACTATAATGCTGTGATGTTGCTTGCCAAAATATTCAAGCATTCTATAAGTCTAAGGTGATATTTTTTTGTATTATAATTATGTGGAATTTCCGTAATAATTTTTTTGTCTATGTGTATTTTTTTCTTTTTCAATTCATTTTTTCCCATTTGAGTTTTCTATTTTTTTACACACAATTACATTTAAAGAACAATAGCAAATGATAATACTAATTAAATCCACACTCAATTGAATAACATTTTATAAGTTTTTAAAAATAAAATTAACTCCACAGACTGTCAAATTATCGATTGACAACGATTTTGTTTTTTGCACCATCAAGACGATCAAAATCTTTATCAGTAAGTGAAACATCTATTGCCCTAAGGCCTTTCATCTTCAGAGTTCATCCTGACCTATTTTCTAAATATGGTATTGAAAAAGTTTGTAGGTTTCATTTTTTTTATGATTTTTATTTTAGTGCTCATAAAACTGTTGAATTTTAATCTAGTTTATTAACATTTGAAAAGGTTTCATTTATTTATTAACTAAAAGTTTTCTGATTTTTTTTTCAAGATTTTAATACTAGTAAACGAGAGAATGATTTGAAAAAAATGAACTCTGATATCTCAATATATTTTTAAATTCTTAACCACTCAAAGAAAAAACTTATAAAATTCTCAATCCACTTTTAAACTTCTTCTAACCAACAAGGCAAAAATAAATGAGGAGTCGTTGAAATTATTGAACGAATACATCCACAAGCTGCACAACAACGAGCAAGTCAGGCCTCTGAAACTTCTATTCTACCTGAGGAAACTTCCATCATCAACCAATAATGAGTCCAATGGTAAATATTCCATCATCACATTATCATCATCACATCATTATCATCATCGGATCATCATCATCACATCATCATCATCGCATTATCATCATCACATTATCATCATCATATTATCATCCTCACATTATCATCATCACATTATCATCATCACATTATCATCATCACATCATCATTACCACATTATCACCCTCATCATCACGTCAAAATCACTTCATCGCATGACCACATCATCATCAACATTTCATCACCTTATTTATCATCATCATCAGACATAAACACCACACCACGCCACACCACCAGCTCTGGAGCTGCGAACAGTGAACATAAGTTTGCAGTCGACAAATGTGACCGACACTATCAGCAACATTTTGAACACCTGCCATCTCCCACTTGACTACCTAGAAAGCATCGGCGTCTCCAGGCACAGTTTCCATGTTGGAAGTTCTTCTTGTAACAAATCTACTACCTTGGAATGGTGTGTGTGTGTGTGTTTGTATGTGCATGCGTGTGTGTGTGTGTGTGTGTGTGTGTGTTGGCGTGTTTGCGTGTGTGTGCGTATGTGTGTTTTTTCCTCTTCCCCTAAATTCGGTCCCCTTATAAACTAACATGTCTCTACAGTTCAATTGCGCTCTCTTAGGATCAGCAAAATTAGATGTCTCTGATTTGTGATGAAATAATAACAAGGTGTCTATAGATGTGGCCTTCATAATCTGCACCATCTACTTATTGTTATTACTATTATTCTCATTATTATTATTATTGTTGTTGTTGTTGTTGTTGTTGTTGTTGTTATTGTTGTTGTTCTTCTTCTTCCAAGGACGTCTGACAAGGAGCTGTGGCGTGTCTTTCAGCAGATGGAGTGCGAGATGTTCAACCCGCGCTTCCAACAATACGACAGTGCCACCAGCGTCCACACCAGACATCACAACGAGAACTCTGTTAGGTCCGCTGCTGTTGCTGCTGCTGCTGCTGTCGTTGTCGTCGGTGTTGTTTGTTGTTGTTGTTGTTGTCGGTGTTGTTTGTTGTGGATGTTGTTGTCGGTGTTTGTTTGTTGTTGTTGTTACATACGTTGTTGTTGATGTCGTTGAGTAAATGTTGTTGACGCTGTTGCTACTGGTATTGTTGCTGTTTGATGTTGTTGTTATAATGTTACTTGAGACATCATAATGGAAATTTTGTTGGTTGGTTGTTGCCTGTTAGGATTTTGCTGCTACTGCTGTCATGTTATTTGTTTCTATTTTGTACTTGTCGGGTAAATAAATTTCATTCCAAAAAGTCAACCACCACTCCACACACACACACACACACCACACACACGTCACCCGCACGTAGTTCGTGGCTGAAAAGAAATTTGAAAAAAGCAAGGGAGAACATGAAGAAAGTTCAGCCAATGAGAGACGAGGTAACGAGGTTGCAAGAGATTATGGTCCGAGACTTCGGATTGGCCGAGATCAAATGGCAGAGTGGTTGGACCGTTAGTACTCACAGTGCAGCCCTCAAGAGTTTGTGTCGAATCATCTGTGGTGGTAGTGGTGGTGGTGGCAGTGGTGTTAGTGGTAGTGGGGAGTACAATGTCATAGGTTAGGGTTGTCGTTGTTTCTTACTTTTGCTAAACAAAACAACTTTATCTCGGAATTTAGTTAAACAACACGTATCTTTATGGAGGAAATATTCTTCACGTTAACTTATTAATTAATTATGTTAATTTATGCTAATTAGCACCGACCCCGTTACTTTGTTTATTCACTGGCAGGGAAGACAGTTGTATTCGGGAATGACCTTGGTATCTCGGTTGAAGGTCACATCATTCTAAGGCAAGATACTGTATCCGATGCTTGGAAATATGTGAGTAGATGATGATGAAGATGATGAGGATGATGTGGATGTAGAAATGATGATGACGATGGTTACACCAATGATGACGATGATGATGGTGATGATAATGATGAATGATGATGCACTTGAAATTACTTTGAAGAAGACCATTCACAATTCACCTTATTAAGACCATTCACAATTCACCATATTAAAACCATTCACAATTACCTTATTAAGACCATTCACAATTCACCTTATTAAAACCATTCACAATTCGCCTTTCACCTTATTAGCTCATCAAATCAGACAGTCAGAAAATAGTTTCTGTCTTGTAGGATGTGCTTAATGTCACTTGTAATTGCAACTGACCAATCAAACGACAGATCCTGAAGAACCAATCACATTACGACTCGACGTTACGAGCCATCCCACACTTTGAGAAGACCTTATCGACTCTTCTGAATGGCATTCAGGTTTTACCGCCACAACAGTCTGTCGTACTAGCTGTCAGCTACCTACAGCAGCTGAAGGCCTTGATTGATTGCATTCATGCTTATAGGAAGGAGAGTTTGGATGATATCAAGGAAGATGTTCACGACCTGCAGTTGACTGTTGAGTGGTTGGTAGTTGCTGTTGGCTGGTTGGTTGGTTGGTTGGTTGGTTGGTTGGGTTGGTCGGCGGTCGGTCGGTTGGTCGGTCGGTCGGTCGGTCGGTCGGTCGGTCGGTGACTGGTTGGTTGGTTGGGGTGATTGTTGACTGTGTGAAAAACGTTTTACTTGCGTGTTTGTAAACCTATAGAGTTTTGTATATGATTGAAGTGTAACTGAAACTTATATTCAGTCTTTTGCCTGCTCACAAGAGCCTTGTTTCGTTATATCATCTCGATAATCTTACTTAATCATCTTCATTGGCATCCATGTCATTACTTTTACCGTAGTCCTCATCATGTTATCACTGCATCATCATCATTGACGCCATCATCACAATTACCATCGCCAACACGTCCATCATCTTTTGCATCGTCATCATCGTCGTCATGAACTTGACCTCTCTTAAAAGTGCCACAGGGCCTATCTTGATGGCGGAGCAAGGTCAAATCATGGTCCCTACTTCCTGTCCGGCATTTTTAATCTTCGACTACATTAAGAAGAACTCGCATAAGGCAAGATCCATGCAGAAAGAATTTCAAAGGTTTCATTGTTTTTTTTTGGTCTGTTTTGTCACGTTATTTTAGTTCACTGCTGTCATAAAAGTTATCAACAACAAAAACGTAGGTAATTAACATAATCAATGAATATATTAACATAATCTAACCCGACATATCAAAACAGATGTCAGTTATCCGACGAATCAACGATCAGCCTCTGCCAGTCCATGCTAGGCCTGCAAGCCCTCCTCCGTGACTCCAGTATCACGCGCCAACAGATGGTCACGTGTTGTCGGAGACTCATACGATTGGTTGATACCAGGGCACTTAAACTCGATCTTTCGTCTATCTGGCTTAGGATTGGTCAGTTTTACACGGTCACCGTCGAAGGGGAGATGTGCATACCTTGGAATTTTGAAGATGTTATTTAGTTTCGGTTGTTAGTTAGGAATTTTATGTAAGCAGTTTATTATCCTCATCGTTGTACATAATTTTTTTTGTTTGAAAATTATACATCTTTATTTTTTGAGAACATCTTCATGGAATTAAGTTTGGCAGACATTTGGACACTTGTCCTGAGCATGTTGAACAAATTGTATTCATCATATCTGGCGTAATTGTGATTCTAATTTTATTCTCACTTTGTTTCATCTTGTCTATTCTTATTATCGGTCAGCCAGCCACTCGGCACTTTATGTTTCCTGTGCCTTATTTAAGAAATCATTTGAACTTTCACTTTTTCGTAATGGATGTGCGAAATTTTTATCGTTAAGTTTGTGACGCAATAAGTCGCAAATAAATTGCGTTGTAAATATGTATTGAAGTATTAAAAAGCTTGTGAAGAGACTTTTGTTCGATTTTATTTTCATTACGCGTCTGGCTGTTCGACCGTACGTAGTGTTATTTTTCGAGAGCGCTATATAATTTGTTTTTTGGTTTTTTGCGCATTATATAAGAAAGCAACATAGATCACAATGGGGTCTTTGTTTTTATTTTTTACGAGATGAGCGTTCTTATCAAGTTAGACTCGGTTACATACGCGGAGTTTTTTTGAATTTTTAAAACGCGCATTATATAACAAAACTAAAAAACAAATTGACGATGGGGGCGAAACCTAGTACGGACGTTCGTGGCACCGGTTCGTCGAGTTCGGCTAGCGAGTCTATTATCATCGGCCGGGCAGTGAATCCCATCAACAACCAACAATTCGCCATCGTACGTCGGACTCAAAATCCAGCAGCCAGTCTGGCCGCATTGCAGGTGAGTGCCAATCGGCCGAGGACGCGGAGTTTCGCCGAAGGCTTGCTTCAAAGGAATGCAGTAACTTCTTCGTCTCTATCCCACTCATCGTCCAGTGGCATCCACAACAACCACAACAACCTCAGCCACAACAGCAGCAGTAATAGTAATAGTAGCAACGTGGAGAGTTCGTCTGGGGACGAGAGGTTGAGAAGGAGGTCCATGGTGGGACCGACTAACAGTTCATTGCCTTGGCTGGCATTACAATGTTTGTCATTCCCGTTTTCTCATTGTCATTGCTGTTTAAAATATAATTTATAATTAATTAATTAATGTTCATTTAATTTTTGTTAAACTAAATGGCTTGGTTTATTTATATTTTATACTCTGTTAATTAAACTTGCTACTTAATTTTCTTCAATTTAATTTTCTTCAATTTAATTTTCTTCAATTCATTTTTTGGTTTTTGGTTAAGTTGAACCTCTCCTCTTTGAACTATTTGAAACTTTCGTATCATTTGATTTTTTAAAGATAAATTTTTAATAAGAACACATACACAAACATACACAACTAACACACATACAAAAAATACACACACATACATAAACATACACACACATACAAAAACATACACACACATACAAAAAATGACACACACAGCTTTAAAGTGCCCAGTATGTCATAAAGTCATTCAGGCAGATGACATTGAATGTCACCTAGTCATGTGTATTACTAAACCTAAAATCAGCTACAATGGTTTGTTCATCTTTTTCCTCCATCACCATCATCATCATCATCATTGATATCATCATCGTCTTCATCATCAACTTCTTCATATAGTTTTTATTATATATTTTATCATGTCATTTTGGCTTTACTAACGCTGTGTTTTAGATGTTGATGTTATTTATGTTGTTGTTGATGTTATTTTTGTTAATATTGTTTCATGTTTTAATGACTTTAATGTTGTAATTGTGTCATAGGTGTTGATACCATCTATATATGTCTAAGGTGTTATCTTTATCAATGTTGTTCTTATTGATGTAAGCAAATTTGTTAGCTGTCCTCAAAATTAGCATTCCACTCTTTCTCTCTCTCTCTATCTTTCTCTCTCTTTCTCTCTCTCTCCTTCTCTCTCTTTCTTTCTCTCTCAAGGGCTTTTATAAAAATTTAGAGATTCAAGTCATGAAAAAAATTTTTGGTTTCATTAATTTCAATTGGTCTGTTTTTACATTATACTTGATTGTATGTCTTTATGTCTTAGATATTTTTTTCTCCTTACTCACTACTAAATGTTATTATGGTGGGTGTTATTATATGTGTCTCACACACACACAAATACACACAAATACACACACACAAACATCTATACACATACTCACGTACAGTTTCATACATATACACACATCTATAAAAACACACAAAAATTTCTACCACAACTTATATCTTACAAAGGATGCTACAGATACATGCATAAACACACATATACACACTTACTTACAAACATACAAACATTCATTCACGCATACAAACATTCATGCATTTAAATAGAGATGATATAGTACTGGAAGACCATGGTGAATTAATTGCCAGTTATGTTTTAATGGTCGTTTACAAACAAACACACACACACACACACACATATATATATATATATATATATATATATATATATATATATATACATATATATATATATACATACACACACATACATGCAAAAAGCACACATGAACACACGCACACACACATGCAAACACACATGCAGATGACATTTTACTTGAGGACCGCGGCGAATGCCCAATATGTTTGGATGACATGAGTCAGGGTGACCACATAGCTCGACTTCCTTGTCTATGCGTTTACCATAAAAAGTTGGTTTGGCTTTCTTTTTTATATTTGTTTTTCATTCATTCGTGCATTCATTCGTTCGTTCATTCATTTATTCGTTCATTCATTTGCCTGTTTGTTCATTTTTATCATCTAGTCATTCAATTGTTTGTTTGGTGGTTTGTTGGTTACACATACAAACATTTTTTGTTGCCGTATTTGTGTGTAAATAATTTCATTTTTTCAATTCTTTATTACATTTTTAATTCATCTTTCTGTTTGTTTGATGTGTACATTTCATTCATTCATTCATTCATTCATTTATTCATTCATTCATTCATTCATTCATTCATTCAATGAATCATTTTTTTAATTTAGTATTTGGTTCATTCATTCATTCATTCATCCATTCGTTCTTTAGTTTTTCATGGAATTTGGTGAATCACTTCTATGTTAATTGATAGCAATTCTGTCCAACTCATGCTTTCCTATCATCGTAGTGTATTACAGTGTGATGAAGTTAATAATAATATTTATAATAATAATAATAATTATAGTTATAATAATTATTTTTGTGTTTCTTTATGAGTTCTTGATAATTTATATTTATTCTGATAGTGTGTGTGTATGTGTGTGTGTGTGTGTGAGTGAGTGAGTGTGTGTGTTAAATATGAATTGATAATATCATCTTAACCGTAATCATCTTCTTCATCACCTTCTTCATCATCACCTTCATCATATACGTTTCATTTCATCATCATCCTCTACCAGGTGCATTGATGGCTGGTTCAAGGTCAGTAGGTCGTGCCCCGAACATCCGGGGAGTTGATCCTACCCACTTTGTCATCGTCGGCATCGTCATCGTCGTCATCTGGCCGCCATTTTCGTCGTCATCATCGCCATCTCGGACGCTGTGAATGACGTCATCGTCGTCGTCGTTACCATGATCTTCATAATCTGCGAGAATGTGTGATCTTTGTTGTCATCGTTTTAACCGACGTTATCGTCATCATCACTGTCGTTGTACATTTTTACTCATTCTCTAACAATCATCAACCACACATCACCATCATCATCATCGTCGTCTTATGAATGAATGAATGAATGAATGGATGAATGGGTGGATGAATGAATGAATGTATGAATGAATGGATGGATGGATGAATGAATGGGGGGATGAATAAATTATTACTTTTATTATAACAATGTTAATAGTAATAATAATAATAGCATTTTTATCTACATGAACAAATGTGATAGTAGCTTCTTTTGATTATTTTTTTCCACCATCTTATTCGTCGTCGTTGTCGTTGGTGTTGATTAAAATCATAATAATAATATTTATTATTGTTATAATTATTTATGTTATAATTATTTATGTTATAATTTTTCGATATATATATATATATATATATATATATATATATATATACATATATTTATATATATTTATTTATTTATTTACCTATCATCATCTTTGTAGTCAGTCAGCAAGTCACATTATTGTTGTATACTTCTACGTATTTTGATCGAAAAATTATTCATTATTATTATTAATATTATTGTTATTATTATGGTTATTATTGTTATGGTTTTTTATTATTATTATTATGGTTATTTATCGTTCATTTTTTTTGTTTTTATTCAAGTGTCGGTTAGGTAACCTGCTCACATATCCCTGCTTACCAACCAGGCAATGCTTTGAAACGTCGTTAAAATTTACCTAGATCCAATTCAAAGTATCACTTAATTGTTATTAATAATTATAACAGTTAAAATTGTTGTTATCATTGTTGTTAGCGCTCTATTATTTCACTATCTTCATCGTTCTCATCATCATCGTTACACTGTCTGTCTGTCTGTCTGTCTATCTATCTATCTATCTATCTATCTATCTATCTATCTATCTATCTATCTATCTATCTATCTATCTATCTCTTTATCTCTCTATTTATCTATCTATCACACACACACACACAATCTCGCACATACACACGCACGCACATACACACACACACCTGACTACGTGTCTCCAGTGAACATGCCTTGCCATTTAAATATCTCAAACCGGTTTCCACATATGAAGGCACGCAGCTGTGGGCGGTGCTTACGAATGTCACTCAATCAGATTTGGGATTAAACTTCATTTAATTGAACATCTATGGAGTATTATTATTTTTTTGAAAGTGGTTATTGGGGACAAAGAAATTGTTATTGATTTGTTTGAGGAATGAGCTTGAGTGTTTGTTTGTTTGTTTGTTTGTTTGTTTGCTTGTTTGTTCTTTGGCACGTTTGCCTGGTTTGTAACTTCTTACATGTTGGTAGTTATGATTTTGCTAGTTTATCATTGATGGTAATTAATTTATCCATTTTTCATTCTATATGTGTGTGTGTGAATGTGTGTGAGATGTGCGTGTTCGTGAGCGCGTGTGTGTGTGATGAACGTGTGTGTGTGTGCGTGTGTGTGTAGTGTGCTTGGTAGTAGTATGTTGCTCTTTTGACTTTGAGCTTTATATTTGATAACCTTCGTCATTTTCAGTTTCATCATCGTCGTCATCATTTTTACTATCTTCTTCCTCCTCCTCATCATCATCTGCATCTCCAGTATCATCATCGTCATCATAACCTTTGTCATCATCATCATTATCTTTGTCATCATCATCATCATCTTCGTCATCACTGTTTAATAATTCCTATGGCTGATCGATAGATATTCTTTCTGATGCATGGAGGTTGAAATTCCATTTGTTTATTTGTTCAAGTTTTTGATTGATCGATTGATTGAGTGATTGATTGAATGAATGAGTGATTGAGTGAGTGAGTGAGTGAGTGAGTGCGATTGGACTTTAAAAAATATAATAGAAGCGTAATAACATGTGTGAGTATGTGCGTGCGTGCGTGTGACTGTGTGTGTGCGCGCGCGTGTGTGTAATTTGCATCTTGTTTCGGAGTTTTTTAAAGTCAACTCGTCAGTCAGGCCGATGAAACTGCTATTAGAAACTGCGATGTAGCATTTTATTTAGTTATCTGAGGCGTAGAAATTCATATTTTACACAACGTAATTCACTCTTTGTCCTCTATCAGGTCAATTACCTCTACGTAATGGCTATCGTCATCATCGTCGTCTTCATTATCACCATCATCATCATCATCATGTCTATCACCATCATCATAATCATCATCATCATGTCTATCACCATCATCATAATCATCATCATCATGTCTATCACCATCATCATCATCATCATGTCTATCACCATCATCATCATCATCATCATCATGTCTATCACCATCATCATCATCATCATCATCATGTCTATCACCATCATCATCATCATGTCTATCACCATCATCACCATCATCATTAACATTTTCATTTTATTTATTACTATCTTCGTCATCATCATCTTAGTCGTCATCGTCAATCTTAACCCCAATTTGGTTCACCATTCATTCACCATTAGTTCATCATCATCATTTATTCATCATTACACATGTTACTGTCAAAGTGTGTGGATGTGCGTGTGTGTGTGCTTGTGTATGTGCGTGTGTAAGCTAGATCTTAATCTCGCGTGCTCATAGTGTTAAATTAATTTTAATTTAATTTAAATCAATTAATTCATCTATTTATCTATATTGCTGTTATTATGTTTGTGCTGTTTAAGAGCAGCTGAAGACGAAGTAACCATCCATCCATCCTTACAATCGAGCAATAAGCGTAATAGTTGATAAATTGTTGCACCAATGACATTTAGGCCTTATTCGCATATATATATATATATATATATATATATATATATATATATATATATATTGTATATACGTTTTTATGATTGTGTGTGTGTGTATATGTGTGTTTATGTGTCTATGTATTTGTGTGTGTGTGTGTGTGTGTGTGTGTGTGTGCCTATGATGATGAGGAGATAAAGATGAAGAAAATAGAGATGAGGGTGATGTCGATGACTCCATTGATGACTCTTAATATTATGGTGATTATTATTGTATATGTAGTTTGAGATCGCAGATGATGATGATGATGGTGGTGATGGTGGCGATGATGATGATGATGGCGACGGTTATCTCTGTTAATAAAAAAAACACCATAGAATCCGTAGAAACAGAAAAGGATGATGATGATGAGAATGATGATGAGGTTCATGATGATGACGAATAAAGGATGATGTGATTGTGATGGGAGGTTGGATTTCTTTTAGTCTGATTTAATTTTCTTTCATCACTCATCGTTAGTCACTTTGTACAGTTAGCTTATATTCACCTCTCTTTCTTTCTCTCTTTCTTTCTTTCTCTCTCTGTCTGTTTTTCTCTCTCTCACACACACACACACATTTATATATATATATACATATATATATATATATATATATATATATATATACACACGCGCGCATGTACACATACATACACCTTTATACATTTTTATACATTAGTATATACCTACTAAATAAAAATGCAAAATTTCGTCATAATATAATATGATGTATATATTATTTATGTGTGTTTGTGCGTGCGAGCGTTTGTGCGTGTGCGAGCGAGCGTTGTATAATATATATATATATATATATATATATATATATATATATATATATATATATATATATATATATCTTAACGTGTTTTAACGTCTTTTAATTTGTATTTAAATTTTAAATTGGAACCGGACCATATTAATTTATTATTAATTTGAAATTTTTACGCTCGAGTGTTATTTCGTCTGTATTTCTTTATTGATTGATTGGTTGAATGATTGATTGATTGGTTGATTGATTGAATGATTGATTGATTGATTGATTGAATCTTTAAATTATGGACCATTTGATGCCTATAAAACCGAACGAACGAATGAATGAATAACTGAATGGATGGCTGGATGGATAGATAGAAAAATGAGTGAATGAATGATTGATCGATTGAATGATTGATAGAACGAACGAATGAATGATTGAATGAATGAAGATGCAGTAAATAAAAGCAATCTGATGTTTTTCTCCGTTCTGTCTCCGTTCTGACCAAGCGACGATAAAGATGATAACATAAATAATATGAAAATGTCATGTTTTTTGGTACGCTAATTAATACTCGCTTGATTTTCTGTTTAATATTATTTCTCTTTTTTCTTGTTTAATTCTTTTTTAATTTACATAATTTATTTGATTAATTAATTAGTGGGTTAATTGATTGATTGATTAGTGGATTGATTGATTGATTGATTGATTGATTAGTGGATTAATTGTTTGTTTGATTAATTAGTGGATTAAATGATTGATTGATTAGTGGATTAATTAATTAATTGATTGATTAATGGCTTGGTTGGTTAATTGATTGATTGATTGATAATTTCATTTGAATATTTTCAGTATTAACTCCGTGCGTTGGATTTTATTTCCCCGGAAGTTTAATTAACCAATTAATTAGCTTATTAAGTTAATTTTAATTAATCAATTAATTATAATCATTTTCCTGTCTCATTTCATTTTTAACAGTCTCTTCGACTAGTCTTGTTGTTATTATTGTTGTTATTTATTATTATTATCGTCATTATTGTTATTATTATTATTATAACATAATTTTTGTTTGGCAAACACAAATAGGTGAACATCTCGGTTAATGTAAATGCAATGCAATGTAAGGAATCACATTTTTTTACTGAAACTTAGTGTAATGAATCACATCAACATTACTATATCGTATGGTATTATTATGTGGTTATATATTTACACACACACACACACATATATATATATATATATATATATATATAATGTAAATATATCGCAGTTATAATGATAATAAAATTGAAAATCTGCAAATATGTTATCTGAGTTATATGTTAGAACAACGACGAGCGATGCGAATGATAATTTGTGACTCTTATCTTTCACGAAAGGATGGTACATGTATTTTAATTCAGTTGTAGAAAAATGGTTCAAAGAATGTACTGGGAGTATTTATGGTATTTATGTAGATTACAGTTTCTGGTATTGTATGTAATATCTGCGTTTTAGGAAATTTTTGTTAAAAGTAATTCATCTCACAAATCACGCTAGTACTCGAGCGTTTCGTCGTCATGTATTTAGCAATGGAGGAAAAGAATATGATTAAGCCGGAAAACTTATTCACGCACGGGGTCTTTGAGTTTGGCACGGGTAGTAATAACAACGCAATCCATGGTACTTCCACCGACTGAGCTAACTCGGTTTTCCGTTTAGTAACATTGAAACAATTGGATAACATCGAACAGTTTATTGATTTTTAATGAGGGATTTTAATGAAACTAGCGTCATGTCAGCTGTAAATTATTATCATTTTCATCAACTCTTCCACTACGTAACTTTGTCACTAAGCTTTTCAACCATTGTGTTCTGTTACAGTTTCTTGTTCTAGTAATTTCTCGCAAAAAAATGAATGAACCTTAGTTGGTACCATTCGCCTTGTGTTGAAAGAAAAATGATGAAATAATCACTCAGGTAAGAATTCTCAGTATTTTGGCAATTCTTAAATATTTAAAACGTCACATTGTTTACAAGATTTGATTAGTGTAAATATTTTGAAATGCGCTCCTTAGCTAGATGTTTTAACTGTTTTTTGACTGGCGCTAAGTTGTCTTTATGATTTCTGAGTTTGGTTAATTAACTAACTTGTTAACAATTTTGTCTATAATGAGTACTGATTATTGTTTATTAGTAATTAAAATATAATTTTCAATATTTTTCAATATTTCAAAAAAATCCAACTACCAAACCTTTTTCTCCCCTATGAGCTTTAAGCAATGTAAAGACGATGTTCTGTAAAATATCGAGAATTCATTCAGTCACTATCTCATTATTTATCTCTCTCTGCTTGTCTGCAACATGTAGGGCGGATAGTAATTCAATAAAACTTAATAACAATGAAACCGGGAATAATTTGGTTGGCTCCTATCCCAAGTTTGGTTTTGAGAAACTTCATTCGTTACAAAGAGAATCAATGAAATTCTCTCAAAAAATGCCAGAAAAATTCGATGCACAACTTCAGATCAGACGCCAAAACGAGCACGAACAGACGCCACCACCATGGTCGTCGACACCTTCATCATCATCGAATCGAAGATATCAAATTGCCAATGTACATGAACCAAACGTTGAAGTCTATGGGTTGCTTAGACCTACCTCTGATGGAGTGGATCGGTTGAATGGAAAAGTTGGAAGTAGACAGGCACGACAGCCAAAGCAACGACAGCAACTACAACGACAGCAACTACAACAGCAACAACTACAACGGCAACAGATGCTATCAAAACAACGACACTCGTTGGATTTCAATCTTCAGAGAAAGAAGCTGAACGACAATGACGTTGTACAAGTCGTCTACAAAAGAAATATTTTTAGACGTTCATCCAACGAAACTTCAACGACTACTTCACCAAAAAATCAACAACAGCAGGAGCAACAACAACAAAAAACAAAAAGCCAACAATCGAAAGAACAACAACAAAAAGATACCCAACAACAGGACCAACAACAATCCAAGCAACAACAACAAGCTCAACCACAACAAAAACAACAACAAGACTTACAAAAACAACAACAACAACAACAACAACCGGTAGGTGACCAACAACAACAACAGGCCTTACCACTGCAACAGCACGAACAACAAGCTCTACTAAAACAAGCACAACAACAACAACAACAACAACAAAATAAAGAACAACATCAAGAGAGACAGGGAGAACATGAAAAAAAATTAGAATCAATGGAAAACTTGGAGCAACAAAAACAGCAACAAAACCTGCAGAACAACAGCCTGCAACAACACAAGGAACTTCTACAACAAATCAAAGAACAGCAAGAAGTTCAGCGAATCCACGAAATTGAACAAGAAGAGAAGTTGGAACGGGAGCTGAGGTTACTGGTGCAGCACCTCAACGAACAACGCCAACGACGACTGGAGCAAGAGCGGTGGCAGAAGGAGCTGACGGAGAAGAGGATGAAGAGGAAGAGGATGATGTCAGCCATGCAGAGCCACATTTCGAATCTGAGAGAGAGGTTGCAGATGAATCACATCCTCCAGGATAAAATGAAACTTCTCCTCAAGAGAAACGAAAGGCAGTTGAATGCGCTGGACTACAAAATGATGCACGAGAAACTGCTAAACAACCAGCAGGACCTACTTCAGCAGCAACGCAAGATGAAGAGACTCTTCGAACGGGAACACGTCTACTCGAATCTGCGCAGGCAGAAGAACAAGAGGCTGAGGAAGCTGAACCAACTGATGCAGAGACAGGAACTGGAGCGACTACAACAGCAACAAGATTTGGAAATGCTGGAGATCATCCTCAAACAACAGCAACAAAAACAACAACAAAAAGATAAACTGAAAAGACTGGAACAACAACTGCACCACCTGAGCGAGAGGCAGCAACAACAAGCAGAACGTGAGTTGGTTCGCAGAAGAAAACGATCTATTGATATAAATATGCAAACTTTGCAGAAATCACCACAGCAGCTGCAACAATATCAGCAACTACTGCAACAGCAACAACCGCCACTAGAACAACTACAAGTACCACAACAGCTACAACTACAGCCACAGCAATTTGAAACAGATATTGTTTACATATTGCAGGATGATCATAGAAAACAAGAGGAGCAGGAACAATTGGAATCACAACAACCACAACAACCGCAATCACTACAACTTGAACGACAACAAATTCAACTACAACAACTTCCACAACAACAACAATTTTATCTTCAAAACCAGTCTAACAAAAAAGAATCAAACGTAAGTATGAACCATAATAAAAATCTCAACACAGAAATCTCGGATCTGTTACAACAATCCGAGCAAGAGTTGTTGCGGCAACAACAATTTTTGCAACAACAACAGCAACAACTCACTAAACAACAAGAGCTTTACCAGCAGCAGCAACAGCAACATTTGAATCAACAAAATCAGCAACAACATCAGCAACAACATGCACAGAAATTTGCGACTAACAACAACAATCTCTACAAAAACATTGAACCTCACCAGCAAAACTCATACCAGCTTCTGGTTGACAGCCAACCAGACTACAGTTACCTCCATAAAGGTGATTTTAAACATTTCCTCCAGCCACAACAAACATCTTCACAACAGTACCTACCACAGTATGGGGATCAACAACAACAACAACAACAGCCACCAGTACATGAAACCCTCGGTAGGCAGTATTCACAACAGCAAAATGAACAACGACAAAAAGAACTTCAACTTAAACAACGACAGCTTAAACAACATCTCCAAAAACTATTTCGACAAAATGGTGAGCTGGACATCAAGGAAGAATTCGATATTGACCTGAAAAACGTATATAACGATGAAAAAATATTTCCTAATTCATCCTCATCATCCTCCTCATCATCATCCTCATCATCATCATCATCACCATTAACGACGATGACGTCATCGTCGTTAACCGAAACGTTATCACCGTCATCGTCAACAACGTCACGTGCAAAATTCAGCACAGTTTCCACAAACTCAACAACAACAAAATCGATCGTAGCCACCGCAAGAGTGATGACGTATATAAATACAATGATGACGACAACGATTACGTCATCAACAAAACCATCACCAATTCATTCTCTACCAGGTAATCAAACTCACAGCTTTTCAAACAAAACAACTCAAAAAGCAAATAATTCGCCTACTACTGCCACCACCACAACAACAAGCACAACAACTGCTGCTACTATTGCCGTCACAGCAGCAACTACAACTACTACTTTTACAAATACATCAACAACAACAATAACAACGGTGACAACAACTACTTTCAGAAAAACAGCAATTTCGCAATTTCAACTACCAACAACGACAAAAACACCATCACCAATGAGCATCTTTTTGAGGCTGGAGCAAAACATGGCAGATGCCACAACGCAAGAACCTGATAATGTATTTTTTATCATTTCAAGAGTTGCAGTTAATTTCAGAAAGCCCAAAACAACAACATCAACAACATCATCAACAACATCATCATCAATAACAACAACATCAACAACAACATCAACAACATCAACAACAACGAAAACAATGACAATTTCATTGAATGTTTTGCCCAATATAAATAACAAAGACAAAAATGGCAATATGTCATTAACTTCTTCTTCGTCGTCTTCATCATCAAAAACGGCAAACACAACTACTACCATTACTACTTCTACCACCGCCGCCTTTACTACTACTACTACAACTAGTTCTACTACCGCTTCTAAAGCTGCTATCGCTACTACAACAACTACTACTACCAGTTTAAACACATCTAGCCGTAGTGCTACAAAAGTTATTGAAACATCAATAAAAGATGCAACTACTACTTCAAGTACAACAAAACAATTCACCACAACAACACAACTCACAACAATACAACCCACAACTACAAAAACTATGATGACGTCAATCGAAATAACGTCTTCTTTACTGATTGTTGCAGATCAGCAAATGATTGATCTGTCAGGTGATCCAGAACAACCAAAACAAGTTGGGCAGAAGTTGCCGGAACAATTTCAACAGCAACAACAACAACCACAGCTTCAACCACAGCAACTTCTTCAACAGTCTCAACAAGAATCGCGACCGAAACAGATTCAATCCCAGCATCTACCACAAAAACCTCAACAAATTCAGCCACTCCAACAGTTACAACAACAATCTCAACAACAGCAGCTTCAACAACCACAACAACATTATCAAATACTCGAACAATTACAGCAACCACCAGAGAAGCAGCTACAACAACAACTACAACAATTGAGCCACGACAAACACAACAAAATAAACGAACATGACTCATTACAGCAGCGCATACAGCAACAGTTCCAAGCACAGTTAGACAAAATCTTACTGAGTCCCAAAACACGTCGCAGACACTCTGGCAGACGGTTGCGCAACAAACTCAAAAAACAAAAACAACAACAGCTAAACGCCAAACTGCAGCAACAATTGTTTCAACAGCAACTATTACAGCAACGGCTGCATCAACAGAGACTCATCGAGCAGCAAAAACAGTTCTTGCAACAACAACGCCAACAACAACAGTTGCAGCAACAACCAGTTCTCGATTCTCAAGCGAAAATGAACAAAACAAAAGAAGTGTTGTTCGTTCAGAAATGGTTTATGGATAAGTTAAAAAATTCCATGCTATCATCATCATCATCTTCATCTTCTTCATCCTCATCATCATCATCAAAAGAAGCCATCAAAACAACAACATCAACAAAAACATCGATTTCTAATACCAATAACGACAACAACAACAACAACAACAACATCAACAACAACATCAACAACAACATCAACAACAACAACATCAACAACAACATCAGCAACGACGACAATTATGCTGACGCTGGTAACAGATACAATAAAATCATCCGAGAATACAGCAGCAGCAGCAACAACAACAACGACAACAACGACAACAACGATGAAGACAATTATGAAATTACTAGTGATAATAAGGACGAGAATGAGATACACGGCAAAGACGATGACGACGATGATAGCGAATTAATTCAAAATGATATCATGCTATCTAATGATATCATCACTCAAAAGAATAAACAGAATGACGATGATGACGACGACGTCGACGATGGTGGCGGTGGTGGGGATGATAGTAGTAACACTGACGTCAGCGATGGTGGTGGTGGTGGTGGTGGTGGTGGTGGTGACGATGAAACCGGTGATTCTAAAGATGAAAGTGGATACATTAGCAATAAAAATGACCTTGAACTTTATTACAACAACGACATTAATAATGACATCAATCAAATTGTTGACAACAGCAACAACAACATTGGTGATGGCACAATGGGTTACAATACGTTCCGCTTGGATGACATTAGCAAGCTTCCGGGAAATGTTTCTTTATTATCAATGATTGACGTTCCTTTCGACGGGATTGATGATAATAATTCATCCTCAACCAAAATCAACAACAACAATAACAACAACATCATTATTAGTAGTAGCAGCAACAACCAAGGTATCAGCAACACTAACAACAATCAAGACATCAACAGTGACGTAAATAACATCGATGACGACAATGACATCAACAACTACAACAACAACAACAACAACAACAACAACAACAACAATAGCAGCAACAACAACAGCAATAACCACTCCAATATAAATGTTAACAGCGCCAACAACAGCAACAACAACAACTCCAAAACATACAACAACATCAACAGCATCAAGAGTTTGACCATATTGAAAGATAACATCAAGATAGAGCCCTACCCGAGTGGCCAGTTGGAAAAGTGTGACAACAAGTTGTGCAGTGCCAGAGGTTCGTGCTACCAAGACAGGTCAAAAATTGACGGCGATGAAGATGTCTTCTGCTTGTGTTTCATTGGATACTACGGACGGTTCTGTCAGTTTGGTGAGTGTGTGCGTGTTGTGTGCGTGCGCGCGTGTGTTGTTTGTGTGCGTGCGTGCGTGTGTGCATGTGTGTGTGTGTGTGTGTGTGTGTGTGTGTGCGTGTGTATGTGTGTATGTATGTGGGTAACAGCTGTAGTAGTTACTGTTACTGCTACTGTTGTTGTTGTTATTTTTGTTATTTATTTTAATACATGCATCCACAATCATTGCGCCATACTAACGAAGCGTATGATTTTCTTTAAGAGGAAAGCGCAGACAGTGTTTGAACAATGTAAGTGCGCATTAATATTGCAAAGCACGGCGCTTCTACCGGTTGAGTTAACTCGTTCACTTGTTACGTCATCCACTATTTTTCTCTTGTGATCGTTGTTATTCATGATTTAATATTTGGATAGTTTTTACTATTGTTTAGCGAGTTCATCAATCCATCTGATTTCATTCACAGCAAACCCGTCTTTAGTCCAACAGCCCTCTTCGGCTCAGCAACAACCGCAAGATTCACAACTGCAACAACAACAACAACAACAACAACAACAACCACAACAACAACAACCACAGCAACAACAAAAGCAACCACAATCTTTTTTTGTTAAGGATCAACAAACTCATTTCATCAGTCGACCACAACAACCGCAGCAGCAACAACAACCACAACAACAACCACAGCAACAACAACCACAGCAACCACAACAACAAAATCAACCACAATCATTTTTTGTTGAGGATCAACAAACTCATGCCATCAGTCGACCACAACAACCGCAGCAGCAACAACAACAACAACAACAACAACCACAGCAACAACAACCACAGCAACAACAACAACAAACGGCTGCTGTATACATCGACTACATCAGCGACCAGAACATATCGCAGCCACTACCACCACCACCAGCGCAAGTACCACCACCACCACCATTACTGCCAGCCCAACAACAACTGCCACCTCCACCCAAACTTGCCAGATCGTCTGCCGAGGACCCCAACAGTCACGTGATCTATTTATCCGACAATGACGTCATCGAAAAAGATTCGCTGTTCTTTGGAGATGATGCGACGAGTGGCGAGATCGGGAACTTGGAGAGAGATGACGACGACGATTATTACGAGAGTTTTGAAGAGAAGGAAAAGGAGATGCTGATAAATTGTGAGGGCATGTTTGACTTGTACTACATGAGGTCTATGCCGACGAGAACTGTTCTCATTGTTAGCATCTCTGCCTTCGTAATTCTTCTAATATTCTGCCTCATGCTGGTCGCTCTTGTCTCTGGAGACAGGTTTGTTGCGGTTGCGGTTGCTGTTAAGTGGTAGCAGTTGTTGTAACGTTTGTTGCTGGTAGATGTGTTGTTGTTTGTTTTTACGGTTGCGATTGTTGCTGTTGTTGTATCTCGCCTGGTTGGGGGTGCCTAGTTAATTAATTTAAATATTTGGAAATCGAACCGCGATCACCTGGATGGCTCAAAGGTCAGCGACAGTGAGGGGGTGGGGGGTTGGATTGGTAGGGCATTTGAGAAAATGTTGAGTAGTATGGTTTGGTGAGTGACAGAGGTTGCATTGGTCGAGGATGGTATCATTCGTGCGACAAACCAACCAAACGAACACAAACAGACGAGTCCTTCTCGAACGATATGAGGTACTGGTGAGATTGGGTTACGACGTTAACCCGCCAGACGACGGCTTCTTTAGGTTGCTTGGCAGACGACTCATGTTCCTCTGCTGCTGCGCCTGCTACTGCTGCCCCTGGATCGACTGCTGCTACTGTCTCCAATCTATTGAAGATAGCGACAGGGAGATTCAAATTGCTATGGCTAGGAATAGTTAGTCCCTGTCTGTCTGTCTGTCTGGTTTGTGTGTCTATCTTGTTTGTTTGTGTGTGTGTTCGTTCGTTTGTTTGTGAATGTGTGTTTGTTTGTCTGTTTGTGGGTTTGATCCTCGTATGTTCAACCCTTATGAGTGTCATATTCTAGCTGTTTTTCGTTCCATTATTTAACATTATGTCGAAAATCCGCTAATCAACTTTAGAATCACAGAACTCAAGCATAACAAAGCATGACGAACGGCAACAACAGCAACCACAACAGCAGCAGCAGCAACAACAACAACAACAATTATCGGCGTCAAACATATCGAGAACGATAACATGGGCACCGACAACCTTTGGCAGTCCACCCAGAAAATTAGATTGCTAACTTGAAATAAAAAAGACATGAAAAAAATATAAAATTGCTTATATACAAGTTGCATGGCAGAAGAAATGAGCTTTGGAATTTTTTTACTGTACTGTATTCTCAATATCATTTTAATTTTATTACATTAACACTTACTGCAAATGATTGTACACAGACTTGATTCTCATGCGTTTGAAGTATGTCGAAGATTATTCTACTTCGTTTTCGTTATTTGTTATCGTTTATATACAGAATACAATATTGATTAATGTTATAGATATGTTTGCTATCAAATAAATATTTTTGTTATTTTTTGGGGAATTAAAGTTGAAACTGGAGAAACACGCAATTGGATAAAGACGGTGATGTTGTAAATTGTGCATCCGCTGACGGGTTTAACATTTAAGCGAGTCCAACCTATAGAGATATATATATATATTATATTTATAGATATATCCATGTTCCTACCATTCAAATTGCGTTACTCTACTGCGTAGTAGTTGCGTTACCCTTCAATCTATGTTTATTAGCGCAAATAAACTAGATCTAAATGGGTTTCGTTGTTGGAGTTTGATTTCCAGAAGTTCATAAAAATGATATTTTTAATCTAATTTTAACCGTACGTCGGACAATTTTATTTCGTTTAAATAGAAATGTATCCATAAAAGAGTTATAATACAAACGTACGACTGTACAATACAGGCACGCACGCACACACACACACCAGCAACAAGTTCGTGAAATAGAAATAAAGTTTATTTTGAAATAAAATAGACCAGAAATTTATAAAAAAAAAATGCAAGTCGGAATAAAATCTAGAAGAGACATCAGGAAAAGGAGGCCAAATTGTCTGAGACATCGTTCATGAAGCTGCCGTCCAAAATACCTAAACTGAAGTCACCCAAGTTGGTTTTCTGGATAGGCAATTCAAAAATAACAATTATAATTAATTAGAAAATAATTATTATAATTATTAGAAAAATTATATAGCGCTTTTTCGTACAATCTCCAAAAGCGCAGACAAAAAAATGATTGATTCATTACGTAGATAGAAACGTTCCCAATCCTCCCATAAAAAAAACTAGAAGATTTGTATTAAGTACTGTCAATGCTCTGTGTTCCCAACACGAGCTGATAAACATTTTTTTGCCTCTAGAAAGGACATTGTAATTAAATGATAACCAAAGATCGCAATGAAGGATGTCGTATGCATAGTATAATCGTGTGCTCTGAGCCTTTAAATCAGCTTCTCATTGAATAAGGATAGCATTATAAAAGGTCCCAAACAGTCTAATTTGAAATGATTGGCTTGTCTTCTTGAAAACCAAGATGTTTGACTGTTCTTAGGACGTTTAAAATAATTTCAAATTTATCGACGTCCGTCCAATCACTGAAACATGATTCAGCGACCGGCAAACGACATTTTATTTTAACTGACCGAGTTTTTCAAAAGCCCTCAATAAATTTTCCATTTCCTAAAACTCGATGCCTCTCTTTATTTAGTTATTCCGCTACGAAGCCTCAATACGAACGCATCCACCTATTTGCTGGAAAACTTAATTTTAAGCTGTCTACCATATGAACCAAATTTCTAAATTAAATTTGAACTTTCATTTTCCCGAAACACACACATACAAACACACAAAATTTATTTATAATTCAAAAACCTTAAGCTAAAAAACCCCGGCACCGAATATTGTAAACTGACTTTAAACGAAAATAAACACCTCCTTTTTGCAAATCACAATTATTGTACAAACCAATAAAACCAAAAGAGTAAAAGCTTTTTGGATTTGATAACATGGATATAATTATATAATATATATATTATATCCATGTTCGATAATGAACATTTGAACAATCACAGAAAATATCTATTTATTTATGTTAGTTGTCTAGTGGCATAAGTGTAGTAACTGGTTTTTATACCTATGGTCGTGACTTTAGGCCATAGCTGTGCGCGCAATCTTAAATAACAACACGGTGCTTTAGAGAGAGTACAACGTTCATATGAATTTATTGTATAGATTTTTAACCATCCTATGTAAGGCCTTAACTATTGATGTCAGTGCGATTCTTTGTTCACAATCCACACATTGTTCAATCGATCGATCAATCGATCGATCGATCGATCAATCAATCGATCGATCGATCAATCAATCAATCAATCAATCAATCAATCGATCGATCGATCGATCGATCGATCAATCAATCAATCAATCAATCAATCAATCAATCAATCAATCAATCAATCAATCAATCAATCAATCAATCAATCAATCAATCAATCAATCAATCAATCAATCAATCAACCAGCCAATCAATCAATCATTCATTCATTCATTTATTCAATCATTCAATCAATCAACTAATCAATCAATGCATCAACCAACCAGCCAGCTAGCCAACAATCTGTTCAGCCAGCCAACCGACCAACTAAACCAACCAACCGCCCATCCAACTACTCAGCCAAGCACTTCAATCATTCTTCCACCCACTCAATAGAATCATTATCATCATCATCGTCATTATTAGACTTATTTACTTCCCCGTCCAGTGTATCTTCATCAGATGACAGATAGAATCGCAAAGGTATCTCACTGGTCTTACATATGGAACCTTTCGTCACTAGGGGTTCCAATCTGAAATGGCATGATGCAGGCAGACATGCAAATAACATTTCATCAAATTTATTTTTTTGACTTTCTAGAATGCAAATTCTGAAAGAATGCAAATTCAAATTCAGATATATCAGACGAGTTTTTAGTGGATTGTTCAAAAGCTTTCTTAGATCTCTTAGAATTGACTGAGATCAAATTTATGTTGAAATTTGTTAGAATTTGTTACAAAACCATCGTTTGTTTACTAATACTGAAATATTAATAATAAATGGAATTCGCAGAATAAAAAAAAATAAAATAGAAAGAAAAACACATACACACTCACTCACACACACTCACACACACGCACTCTCGAAAGTTTAATAGCAATTAAGTAAAAAAAATTTATGCAAGCAACTAAGCGCTTTTTACAGAAAACTACATAGCAAAAAACAAGAAATATGGAAAAATAAAAAAAAACAGGGCAACCTCTTGGCTGTGATGGAATGATCGAGAGCCTTCATCTTGTTCTTCAGCTTAATGAGCAGGTTCGCCATCATCTTGTGGTACCTCAGGGAAGGCTGCTTTGGTGAACATTGCTCTAATCTGCAGGCAGGTCAAGGTCAGCCAATACATTAGATAAATGGACGCATACGCACACACACGCACGCACACGCGCGCATACACACGCACGCACACGCGCGCATACACACGCGCGCATACACACAGCAAAACACACAGACACACGTACATTGGTTTAATTTTAAGCAGTTTCATTTTATTAAAAAAAACATTAACGCTTACACATATAAAATGCATGAAAACCAAAAAGAATAAAACACGGCTATGTATGCTCATAAAAACACACAAAAAAGTGCAATGGGTAAGATTTGGATCTGCCTCCTCTAGTTAACAACAACACGGCACCACACACACACACACACACACACACACACACATACACACACACACACAAACACACACAAACAAACACACACACACGCGAACACACACAAAAATACACGCACACACTTAAACACATTCACAAACACACACGAGCACACACACAAACAAACACACAAACATACACAATCACACACACAAAAACACACACATACACGTATTTTCCCAACTAACTAACAGGTTAATGGCAGCTTGGCAGTTGTTAGAATTCTCATAAACCCTGGCCAGCAAGAGCACTGCCTCAAGGTGTTCAGGATCGATCGCAATGGCCTTCTCCAAGATCGGTCGAGCCTTTGATACCATTAATTAATCAATTAATTAATCAATCAATTAATTAATTAATTAATTAGATAATTGTCCATTTAATTATCGATTATAATTAATTCATTTCGACAACAAAAACAACGACAACCACCTTCTCAAAACTGAT
>NW_008704829.1:533508-572441 GCF_000326865.2 Helobdella robusta
CACCACCATCCCCACTTACTGTAGTATCACAATCATTATCATCACAATCCTCCTCATCATCATCACAACCACCACCACAACCACCACCACCATCCCCACTCACTGTAGTGTAACTTTTCTTCCCTTTACTCTTGTTGAACGAACGAATTTGGAGGGCATTCTTGTAGGAGTTCTGGACCAATGCACGGCCAATTCCATCAAAAAATATCAACGGTATATCGAAAATTTATAGATCAATGAATAATGAATTATACAAAGAAACGCTTGAAAAATCATCTACCCAGCAATCCACAGCGATGCTGACGTCATTCTGGAGTGGCGCTATACAAGTCATCAGATACGAATACAAATACAAATGCGCGCCAAAGGGGATAAATAAGTCGATACAATGTGATATACAAAATAAAATGATACTCAGATTGATAAACAATGATTCACACAATGATACCCACAGCAGTATACAAATACAAACTGATATATATATATATATATATATATATATATATATATATATATATATACAATTATTTATAAAGATCACTGCGATATATATATATATATATGTGAATATGTGACAATGATATCCAATATTATACACAACGATATACAAAAATCTATACAAAATGGTAGAAACAAGGATACACATATTGATGTATGAGATGATACACAATGATATAAACAACTTTGCAAGGTTATACTATATTCTATACAAAATCATAAAATTGATAGAATGATATCACAATGATACAAAATGATATCACAATGATACAAAATGATATCACAATAATATAAAATGATATACAATGATACAAAATGATACACAGATGTAATGTAAAAATACAAAATTAATCTGCTACTAACAATAGCGGAGTGATATTCCCCTGTATGGTAATACGCATCACCCTGGTAACAAAATATCTGATAGCGAGTCGTTGAGTTGAACTGATCCGGGTTCTTCTGGGTTATTGTCACTGCCAGAATGGACTAAGGGAAGAAAATTCAATCAGTTAAGTTAGTAAATTAGTTAAATTAGTAAAGTTAGTGAAAATGACAAAAGTTATTTTTTTAGTATTTTTTTTCATCAGGTTTAGTTTGTGAATAAATAATAAAATAAGTTGCAGTTGGTTAAGAAAGTAATTAGTATAATTATTGATGATTAATTAATTTAGATTACTTAATTATTTACTTAATTAACTATTTAAAAATTTAACTATAAAAACAAGAAGAAAAAATTGTGTTGTGTTCAATTTTAAATCGTTCTTTTCACGTCTTGTGCACGAATATAATGCTCCATGCTCACTTAACATGGTGCAAGTTGAAAGTAAAAATAATTCTTTCAAAATTTTTCTAGGTAACTATAAGTGCTACAATAATAAATTTGGTATTATTTTAATCAGCAAATTTTGCTTTATAAGAAAAAGTAGTTTATATGCAAAAAAAATTTTTTTTTAAATCGTGCGGCCTCCTACTTTACTAAAGTTTAATTTAAATTAAACTTTAATTTAATTGAAAATTTCAAAGAGATTTAGCAAACTTAAATTCTTTTTAAGATTAAAAACGCCATTCACAAAATTCCATATTTATCAAATAATATGAAATTAAAGTCATTTTATTTTATAATTATAAATTTAAAAAATTTAATTAAAAAAAAAAATTTTTAGAAAAATTTTGAAAAGAAAAATACGTTAACAACACCCACCAGCAACTTCACATCCTCGTACATTTTGGCTTCATAGAGTCGTTGTAACTGCTCGAATATCATTTTCTTAATTAAAAAATGTTAGGCAAAGTAAAAATGAAATTTTAGAGACCGATTTGTTTAACTCTTCGGTTCGCTTTTACTTTAAGAAAATTTAAATTTTCTAAAAGTGAACCTACGTTTGAAGAATTAAAATTCAGAGGTAACGTAAGATTTCAATACCTTTGTATAACACTTGAAAAATTAAAATTAACTAAATTAAAACGAAATTCTAATGAATTAAATAAAAATTTACATTCAAATTATTTATATTTCGCAAGTTATTAATTTAAATCTCATAAAAGGAGAATTAAATTTTGGGCTATAGAATGAGCTTACGTGTACTTTGTTTAATCTAAGTATTTTTAGGAATCTACAAATACAGCTGACTGTAGCGAAGGTTTGATTGTTATTGCTCGGAATTCTTAACAAATTGATCGTTTTTGCTGTCAAATTCAACTTTTTCAAGGTTTCCTACACTTTTATTTGATAAATTATTTATAAAATTGTCATAATCAACTTTTAAATGTTGACATTTTTGTGTAATTTTATGTTGAAATTAGTGCTAAAAATACATACATGGGCACCCCCCAAGTTTGTAAACAATAAATAATAATAATCACAATAAATAATAAATTTCTTAGTGTGATATATTCATATTTTAAGTTTTTTTTTTATTATTTTTTTAATATGATATTTTTATAACATTGTTAACCAGTGAAATTTCAGCTTACCTAATTTCTAATTTGTCTGGGAAAAGATTTACATCTGACTTTTCAACAGAATTACCATCTTTTTATTTTTTCAGGTGTTTATTTACTTGTGGAATTTTTATGATTTTGACTTAAAAATTATTTTAATTAATGTTATTTTAATTAAATTTAAACAAAATTATTAATTATAATTTATAGTGAATGATAAATATTATTAAGATAAATAAATAATTAAATATTGTCTAAATATTTTTATATTCATATATTTCCTGTTTAAGTTAGTCAAGAATGATTAAATTTATTGTTATTTTAGTTTAGATTAATATTATTAATACTGCTTTAAATTTTTAATTTAAGAAGTTTTTAATTGAATAAAAACTTGTTATTCATGATTTTTAATAAATTAAATTAAATATTCAAACAAATAATATAATTCAATACAGAATGGCCGACGGTAACTTCGACCCCTGCGAATGCGTGTGGAGCCATGACGCAGCCATGAGAAGACTTCTCAACCTGGTAATTTCCAATTAATGTCAAGGTCGATGAACTGCCCCAGGTGCAAACCGAGATACCCCAGCCCTAACTGCCAAAAACCTTATCACAAATCCACATACACACACATACAAACACACACATATATACACAGACACACATCACACACATATACACACTTACAAAATTCAAAAAAATTAGTTCCTCTGTTGAAAACACATACAAAAAACCAACATACACATAAATACACACACATGCATGCACGCACACACACTAACAAAACACATTTTTTAACTTGGGGCAGATCTGTGACTCGATCATCCTTAATTATTATAATGCTCATTTGTTACTTTTTAATTAAAAGATATATATATTTATATATATATACATTTTATTTATTTATTTAACGAATATTAGCAAATCATTTTTATATTTTATGATTGAAGGTAAATAATTATTTTGTTTTAATTTATTCATTTGCGAATCATAATTTTTTGAAAAATTTTTTCATTTATTCTCACCTCCAGTTAAGAAACTCTCAATCATATTGCACTGAGAATGAATGCATTCAGGATTGTAAGTTTAGCTGATTGGCTGTTTCATTGATTGATTAGGTGATTGACCGATTGATTAGTTGATCATCATCATCTTTGTCATCGTCACTTATGACACAGATTCGTAGAACACAATAGAGTAGCAATGTGCACAACATCGTAAACAGTTTATTCACAACGACGACAACAAAAACTGAACAACAAACTCACACACACAACAACAACACACATAGTGCCGGGACCTAGCAGTGATATGAGCAGTTCCTTTTATGGATTCAGTATGATGACGATGATGATCATTGGCTGGTTGGTCGTTGCAACTGCCCTGTTCCTACTGCGCCCCCCGTCTCTCAGAAGGTCCAATGATGGGAAACCCAGGAATCAGGTCGGCTAATTCATTCATTCATTCATTCCTAGATTAGACCATCTAATTTAGGAATGAATGAACGAATGAATGAATGAACGAACGAATGAATGAATAAGCGAATTATAAAAAGTGAATGAAAAGAAAAGATAATTTTCAGATAAATTTTTTATTTACGATTAATTGTCATCGTAATTATCGTGATACTTTATACTTTACTGGCAAACCAAATTAGGCATGTAATTAAATTATATTTGGAAAACGGATGAAGAAACAAACAAACAAAAATTATTCGCCTAATCCCCATCACAGGGTGAACCAGGCAACCAGGACCCGCCCCCTCCTGTTTTCTAAATGATCTACGACACCTACTGTTACGACCGCCGCTTCTACAGCCACAGCAACAACTACCACCACTACTTCTACTACCACAACAACGTCTACTACTAATACTACTACTACCACTACTACTTCCACTACTACCACTATTACTACTACCACTACCACTACTACCGCTGCTACTACTACTACTACTACCGCTACTACTACCACTACTACTACTATTACTGCTACTACTACTACGACATATACATTCACACTGATTTTCGATTTTTTTTCTTGACTGTTTGTTTATTTTTTTATTTTGAACCAGAAGAGGAAATAAAATTTATCAGTAATTTATCAGCTTTTAGGTGCGAAGATGATTTTATTCTCTCTCGTGATGAGGGATTTTTGTGATGAATTTTTCAACTTTATTAATTTATCTATTTAATTATTTTATTTATTCGTAATAATTATAATGGCCGTTGAGAATATGTGTGGTGTCAATGATGGCGACTTTTTGTGTGGGGTTTATGGTTTACTTTTCATCATTTTCGTGGTGGTTTGCTCGTTCGTGCGTGTGTGCGTGTGTGTGCATGCGTTTCTGTGTGCGTGCGCGCGTGTGTGTGCATGCGTTTGGTAGCTGCAAGTTTGTTTTTGTTTTAGTCGTGAAGGAGAAGAAAGTGTGATTGGCCGGCTTGGATGGAAATGGCGGTATGTGATTGGTCGTTGACGTTGGTACTGGTATGTGATTGGTCGTCGTTGATTGGTTGGCCATTTTGACTTCGTTAAACTGCTTAGTCTCGCTCTTTATCCATTCCCTAGGTCACATTACAACACAACAAATTACTAATCAACTATGACATCACGAACTCAATGAAATATACAAACCGTGACGTCATTGTAAGAATTGCATTTTGATTTTATTTATATAAATATATATGTTCTATTCCTTACTCGATTTTTTTTCATTGTTAGAAATTCGAAATTAATTTAGCGCTTACTTAACTGTAATTTTAACAATAACCAACCTAATCAGTAATTTATGACGGAGGATAATTTTTATATTTATTGCTTGATTGATTAATTAATTAACTTATTAAGTAATTAATTACTATTATTGCTAGTTCAGTAATTAGTAGTAATCCGATCATATAAAGCTGATGTTCTTCTACATTATGTCGTGTTATACTGCCACCAAGTGCTTAAACGTGATGCAACTTTGCTTTGTTATTTTGGATTAGTTTTTCTTATGAAACTATTAAATTCGTCAATTATAAATTAGATAATTATACAATTTAATGAATAATTGGATAAATTTAATAAATAATTAATGGTGAAAATTAATAAATTTGCTAATAATGTTTTTAAGAAGTATCCATTTGCATGTACAAATTGAGATTTTATTAATAAAAATAATATTTTCCTAATTCTATTTCGTTTAATATTATTTATAGTTGCTGTTCGAACATTGTTCATATTTTGTAAAATTATTTATTGGATGTATGTACATTATGCGTTTGTGGTTGTACGTGCGTGTGTGTGTTAGTAGTCGTGGTGTGTATGTGAGTGATCGATATACCAATTATTTGTGGAATGTTTCAAATTATAAATAAATTTTTATGTATGTAAGCATATATTTGCCTATATATATATATATATATATATATATATATATATATATATATATATATATATTCATAACATATCTTATGTAAGTTGTATATTTTATTAATCTGCAGATATATATATATATATAATATATATAGCTATTAAGTATAATGGTGATGGTAAACACAATATCAATGAATTAACACGTTAAAGTAATTAACGTTTTTTCACTCTATCTCTATATATGTTGGTTAGTTAATAAGTTATAATACAACAACAACAACACACGTTTAGACGATATTTTTCCCGAGATCGGGGGTTGCCGTTTGGCTACCTACGATGAAACCATTGTCACTTCTGTCATCATAAGTAATTTATTTGCTAATTTTTACGCGGGACGCCCTTCCTTACGCAACCACAGTTATAAGCGGTGGGCCTAGCCTTTGATGATCCAACATCACTCACAAGGCAGTGAGGGTCAGTTTAGTGTCATAACCAGGACAATAAGTTATAATAGCTATCATAATATTATTATTATTATAAATATTAATATTTATTATATTATTATAGTGCCAGAGAGTGGTTTTTATTGGATTCGTGTGCTACCCAATGTTCTGGGTATGTAAAAACCCAATCCTAACTAACTGACCCAATCAACTATTGAAAATGCACAAACCAACAGACCCAAACCTAAGGCTGATCGTTCGGAGGTCCTTAACATTCATCCTTCCTATGTATTTCGGTTTTGCGGTGGATTTTTTGCATTTTAATTTCACAAGCCTTTACTTTTTTTCCTTTCAAAATAACGAACCAGCCAGAGAGTATTTCAGTTATTGGTAACAAATTTCAATTTAACAATTACAAAGTTATCTCAATTATATAACAAATTTCAAATTAACAATATAAATCTAGAAGAATTCGCACAAGCGAATGTTTAACATTTGGTTAGTATTTTTCCTCCTGGCCTAGCTAAAGCCAGTGGCCAGTTGTGTTCTTTTGGTCAGTTGTGTTCTTTTGGTCAGTTGTGTCAATAAATGAATCAAAATGATACAGAAAAGTGATTAAGTCTAGAAAAATAAATAGGACAAATTTGCATGCACACAACCATATATACACAAACTAACACACCACACGCACACACACACACACACACACACTAATACTACACTTTCGCAGGCACACACAAGTTGCAAAAATATCGCGAAAAATGAGGTTACGAAATTAAGAATTGTGCAAAAATGGAATACGCAAAGTCATTTCTTGACGGACAGCAATTCCGTAGTTATACCCTTGGCTTGCAGTTCATCTTTAACACGTTTGAGATAGCCACTGTCTGGATAGCCATGCCTGTATAAAATTAAAACAATTACTCGGTAGTACGTAAGATAGGGAGAATTATCAATGAAAAAATATTCTGAATATGTCAGGCATGTAGATACTAAAAAATAAAAAAAAATCAAATCAAATTTTATTCAATCAATCCAAATTAATAATAATTAGGTAATGATTAGGAGACCAAATCTAAAAGAAAACAAAATTCTTGTGTCGCAGGCCACCGTTCACAAATTGTTCATTCTAGCACAATGTTTAAGTAAATTTATAATTCATGACAAAATTAACATAATGCACAATTTACTAAACCAACGAAATATCGTAAATAGGTTAGTCACCAAACTGAGCAAATTTTGAGGCGACTTGAAAATGAAGTTAGAGAACCATTAAAAGTGTGTATGTTTTAAATGATGATTTAAGTGGAGTCGGGCACGGGCAGTGTAATGAAAGACTTCTTTTCCATTAGAGGCGTGTTGTTAGGATTTTATAGGTAGTAAATGGATGCTTGATTGAATGGAAAAGTTCATGTATTATCATTATAAGTAAGGAAGATTTCGCATCATATACTAACAGCTTGCTAAAGTGATAAATTGTTATTTGATAAAAAAATATTTCATTTAACCTTAAGAATGAATGAACGAACGGATGAATGAATGAATGATTAAATAAATGAGTGAACGAACCAACAAACGAATGAGTGAACGAACAAAAGAATGAACGAACGAACGAATGAACAAAGTAAAGAACGAAAACCATACGTTCCACTGGTTGATGTTTTGTGGTGAACGTCATTCCAAACGACGACGTTATCTCTACCAGTGGTGTTCGACCTGCCAATGGTGAATATCAATCTATTGTCGAAGGCGATCTTGAGCAGGTGAAGTACCTCTCTGCCATCCTGGTTGTTAGGTAGGTAGGCGATTCTCCTCGTGCCCGTGTATGGCTTCCCTGGATTTGGCTGGTCCTTCTGGGTTTTGCAAAATCGAGTCGAAGATTTTGTATTTGATTTGCGCGTGTTATTCGATTGGGTCGCTGCAGCCAATTTTTCGTTTTTTTAAAATCATACGATCAAAAAAAAATCGCCGATTTTTATACGAGGAATTACAAAATAAAACAATTATAACCATAAAACGAGACTGAAAAAAGTAGTAGCTAGAAGAACCTGTTGAATGCCGTCTGGAAAGGAATATTGTATCTTGATGGAGGTGGACTCCTTGTAGCCAGGTAAGCTGTAGGGTTCATTTGAAACATCCATCCTTCCATCGGGCTGGTTCCCACGCTGAACACCGAAACATCTGTTACAGACGGGGCATTTGTTGTGGGCCACCAGCCACTGATTGATGCACTGCATGCAGAAGCAATGACCACAACTTAAAATCTTAGGCCGGCCGGTGATCTGAGATAAACAGATCGGACAGTCATTTGCCGATGTTAAGTCGTCTTTGCTTTGGCTGGAGTCAATCGTTTTAGTTTGAGATTTGGGTCGAGTGTCAACCGACCCAGATCTGCGGCGAACTCCTAAGGTCATCGTGTGTGAGACCCTGTCCTTTGGTACGTGGACTCTGCGTAGATAAGAAATTTTCTAGGATACTACATACCACACTGAAAATGAACAAAAAAATAAAATTCTGTAACTCAAAAATTAGTAAAATTCAATGAATAAAATTCGATTCAACCAACGGTGCGATCTGAGATATATTCTCAGCTGCTGTAGAAAAACTTTTAAAATTATTTTTTGGCGGGCAAATCTTGCAGGCAGAATTATTTTTCATGCACGAGACACACACTGAATGACCACAGGCTAGCGACTCCTTGGACTTCTTGGCACCGCAACTCGAACAGCAACTACGCGGTGACGCCATTAAACGTGACGACGATGATGACGATGACGATTGTGAGGATTTCAAAATTACTGGCTGATGAAAATTAGTGGCTGTATTTGACGGAGAGTTGAGATTCGTATCATCTTTCGTATCGTTGATTATGCGGCCGTCATTGCGTATTTCAATTGAATCAACCATGTATCTCTTCAGAACATGTACACACTTTTTAAAGAAGCCGGATAACTTTTCATAAGACATGTTCACCATGTAGATGCTCCTTAATGAGCAAGGTTTCTTCACCACTGGTTCAGAACGATCGAATGAACTCAATCCATAAATGAAGGATGATGCTGTTAAGTCATCAGAGAAATTTGCCTTCCCTGATAAATAAGATGAGATGTTCACAAGGAGTTATATCCTTATATTTACTCACAACTATAAAAGCTAAAAAAAAATGAAATTTGGAAATAATAAAGCGAAAACCAACCGGAACCCAAAATTGGGAATGAAATAGATTGAATGTCTTTTTTGAGAGCCTTATTTAAACAATTGAGATATGTATCAGCCAGAGGTTTCTGGTAGTTATCCAATCCATCATTCTTATATGCAGGTGTGGATGTATGCATGATATGTTTGCATTGCAAGTGGCCACCATCTGTTACAAAAACATCTGAAACATCCAAATTTTGATTCTGTCCTATGTAATCTTGACACTGTTTCACTACTCCAGGCCCAGCGGCTAGTCGGATTGCTTGAGATACTTGACCAGTGAATTTTAATTTAAAATTTGACGAGTTCACAATGGCATCTGTTTGTTGTTGGATGATGTCGCCTATGACAAATCTAACTTGTATGTTTTTATTTTTCAAAGTGAGGCAGCCAACCAAGACTTCATCATTCTTGTTGTCAACTTCACTAGAGTTTCTTGACCTGCCTGGAGTATGATCATCCAAGTTTGAAGCTTGTTTTTGAGTACTGAATTCCATCTCAAATATTTTATCTTCTAGCTCATGTAGTAAAGAAATCACATCATGGAACAATCCACTCAGTTGGAGTTTGCCATTTTTAACTTTTTTTGAGAACGAATTATCCTGGAGCATTAGATTTTGGACTTGCTGACTATCAAGAGGTACGAAAACTTCAATTTCTGGCTATGAGAAAAATAGTTGGTTTTATTTGTATTAATCTGAATAAATCTTGTATAAATTTGCATTAATTACTTTTTAAAAATTATAAGTGATATAAAATATGTCTGCTTTTACCTTTTACACTGATGTTTATAAAAGTTACAAAAAATGAAAAAGTGAAATATTTACCTGTGGCAAAATTTTGATGTGTTGAAATTTGAAATTCTTTTGCAGGAACCTCTCTAAGTTACTCAATTCTGTAGAGTTCGTGTGCCATTTTTTGTAAAAAAAAACATAATGAATGAATGAATAGATGAATAAATGAACAGATGAATGAATGAATGGATGGATGGATGAATAAATGAATGATGTTGTGATGTAATTTTGAAGTCTTTATCATCTATCATATCAATGAATTGAATAAATTTTTATTTATAAAAATTTTTTAAACAGTCATTTTATTAATATACCTTTCTTCTATATAAAATTAATTGTTTAATAATTAAATAATCAGTGTAATATAAATAATGTATTTTAAGATATAATACTAATAATATAACAATTCCGAAATTTAAAACTTAAAAAGTGTTGTTTGTAAAATTTTAAATAATTAAATGAAAATGAATTAAATTTAATTAATTAAAAATTTATTTAAAATGAATTAGCATTGATTAATATTAATTAAATTTTAAAATTAACTTCAGTTACCTTGGAATAGTTCCTGTGTAGAAGATCCTTCAATTTCAATTTGAAATGAATTTTCAATTAAACTTTTTAAAGGAGTTACGTTGAAGTTAGCGACGGATTCATCAGCAAATTGCTTGATCGCTGTAAGAACTTCATTTTTACCAAAATTAGATTTAGGGTCAATCCGCCATTTTAAAATATTTTTCTGGTAGAAATTACTGTTCGTAGCCATGATTTTATTTTATACCTAATGCACTAACTACGTTTTGGCTGACATTTTAAAATTTTGACGACGCAAAAACTTCCTCTACCTAATCCTAATCTAGTAGTGGAAGAGTTAGCAACTCAGAAATTCCCAGTTTCGCATTTTAATCTTTTGTTTCTATAGTGACTTTAAAAGTAAGCTTACAATAAATTAGAGTTAGTATAAACTAATTGACGAGTTTGTTTATTTGGCCTAATGGCTGATTGCTTTTAAGAACGCAGTTATACTAATGTTGAAACATTTTTATAGAATATTATTACTAATAATAGTAATTATTATGTGTTATTATACATATATGTGATCAGAAAACGTCGATTGGATGTGATTTTTTTTTGTAAAAATTTCTGTTTTTAAACTGGATTCGAATGCCAAGAGATTCCGGCCTCACATACACGTGCGGTTAATGTGATACGTTGATTCAATGTAATTTGTTTGTGTGTATTTGCTATTGATAATTTTGAAGTGCAACAAAAAGAGAATTATGAGTGAATATTGTGGTTGAAATGTAGTATTAAACCTCTGTGTGTGTATAACTGTTGTAGAGTTTTGAGTGCCATACAGTGTAATAATATGAGTTTATCAAATATCGCCATTTTATTAAAATTCTAAAAAAAATTTTTATACGAAAATATTGTCTTATTATTATTTTAATATTATTGATGTTTTGTTATGTTGTTTGTTTGTTTTTAAATTTCAAAACGTCATTGTCAGTCACCATAAAGGCATAAACTCAATAACAAGTAGAACATTTTTTTAAACTGACTCCTACCTTAAACATTTGCACTGTTAATTTGCACTCTTTTTAACACTCGTACTCAGTTAGATCATGAACTTTAAAATCAAATTACAATAAACCAAAAGAAAATTTGATATAGGAGTTGAGATATAGTTCTCAAACTGTAACTTTGACACGTAGGACTTAAGCATTTGCCTGCATCGCATCAGCTTTTAACCATCTTTAACCGTTGCAAGTATACTACCACAGCCTGATAAAATTATTTGTTAAATGTTCGCTAAAATGCCTGCAAGACTTGTTTTCAAATGACTTCATTCTTTAAACATTGAAAAAAATATAGTATCTGCAACAAAAACTTAATTGAAATTTTTAATTTTAATAAAAATCACGAAAGCTACGCTAAATAACTAATAAATCTTACTTAAAACTTAAACACATACATTTACAATTATTGAAATCAAAAAATGTGAAAATCATTTTTAAATCGCAGAAATTTGTAGGTAGTAGTTTCAATGGAAGGATGGATCTTTAGGAGTCAGTAAATTTTTCCTTCGACCCAATCTGGATGGCGATCAAAATTTATGGAAATTAATTTTAATAACTTTTAAAGTTTTGTCAAAAAATCACGGATTAAAATGCAAAACTAACTCTTTTTGTAACAATTCCAGTACCTTTTCTTTCTTTGAAGGACCTCTCATTGAAGCCTGGTTGTTAAATTATTGTTCTTATTTTAGAAGCACACATAAAGGCTTTCAATTTTGCATTAAATTCTATCTAAATGTATCAAAACATAAAATGTATCCTTAAATGAATAATAAATTTTCAAACCCAAGACGAAATTTTAAATCTAAAAAGAGTCTTTTTTTATTTGAGTATAATATAATAATAACAACAACAACAATAATAATAATAATAATAATTTTATTTATGAAGCGCCAATGTCAATGAAAACGACTAAAGTGCCCAAACAGTAGACATAGAAACAGAACTTAAAATAAATGACAAACGTACGGTCGAATATGAGCTTAAACGTTTTAAGGGGTACGTAGGGGTAAAAATATTTTCCAAAAAAAGTGAGTGTGAACCTTTTTGATGTCATCCAACATCCGGCCGGCGATGGTCCCACCCTTGATTCTGGTGCCTGCCTTCGTGAAGGGGTCAACTTTTGACTGGTACAGGTTGTTCAGTTTCTGGTACCCCATCACCAGCATTTTCATTTTTTCTGCCATGTACGTGGACTAAGATGGACATTAAAGAATAGTTTTTATTAATTTTCTATTTTATTTAATTATTTATTTATCTATTATGAAGTTCTCTTAAAAGTCATCCGTCCGTTGGATAAAATCTAAAAAACGCTTTTTTAAAAAATTTTTATGAAGAGATCGATTTTGATTTGTAAAAGAAAACAACAAAATATTACTCTAAATTATAACTACTTGTAAAACTAAGCCAGTAAAAGTTTGGCGTTGCAGGTTAACTGAAACAACACCACACCAAGCCACACTAGACCACACCAAGCCACACTAGACCACACCACACCACGCCACACCAACCTTGAGATAATATTCCAGTTCGTAGGTCAGTTCATCTTGTTGGGGATAGGTCAGATAGCTGTCCTTGGTGATCCCCTGAGATTTGTATTTACTAACGATGATGTAAGCTGCGTCGGCTGGATGGCCCAAGCTGAATATATTTTGTGGAATTGTGAAACTAATCAGTATAGTGTAGTGTGGTGTGATGTGGTGTAGTTCCAGTTTACCTGCAACGCCAAGCTACAATTTCAAGATTAATTTCACAACTCTATAAGATATAAAACACATTGGGATGTATTCTAAAAGTTTGAAAATATTTTCATAGGGTTTAATAATTCTTCATTTATTTCGAAGTCTCTTCCTCTATTACTAACATAACAAAGTTTTTCTCGTCAATACGCATTTCTTTCTCAACAGATATGTGGTGCGTACAAAAAGCTAAGAATACAATTAGCGAAGATTTTTTTTTTCAATATAAATAATACCAGACAAACATAATCGAAAGGTGTTAAGTGAAAGACTCGTTTATCTTCTTGTTAGATTTTTGGAATTAGAAAGCATTGTTTTATGCGTGTGATTCGTTGATTGACGGTTTGGTACGATAGAGAAATGTCAAATTAATAATTTTGGCTGAAATAGTCGTGTTCAAAACTGTTAATAGATGTTAAACAAGCATTTGGGGGTTTGTTCCAAAGGATGAAGTTATAATTTTTACATCCAACTTGAATAAATCAATTTGCAAAAAAATTTTTATAATTTGATTTATGTAATTTCATGAAACTTCCCAGAGGAAGAAGGCCCGACAGAACTCACTCGATCATCGTTTTGGCCCACTCCTTGACTGATATCAGAGGTGGTTCGTTGTACTTCTTGTGGAACAATTGAGCTAATTTCTTGAAGAGAGGAAAATTAAAATGACCAAATAGACGACCAAATGACCAAAATTTTAAGAACTATACATCCAAAATTAATGTCCCAACTTGAAAAACTTTAAAATGGAAAATTATGTAAAATTAAACGCCAACCCTGTACGTATATTCAAGCATCTGCATCTCAAACTTCTGCTTCTGGTGAAGCACACTGACTTGTGAGTAGGCATAGAGAATGATCGCTAGAAAGACGGCCATGAAGACGAAGAACATGAGCGATTCGAAGAGAAGGATGAATATCATCCCGAAAAAATTCATCCCGGTTTTGAAAAGCTGGAAATCCATGTCGCCAAGGATCACACGGATCATGGATGCACTGTGTGTTTGTTGGTGGCAAGATGGCGGTGTATTTCAAATGCAAATGACACACGCACGCACACACGCACACGTTTGGTTGTTTAGTATTTATATATAAAACCATTCAACACGATAGAACAAATTACCTATTTAAAAAGCATTTAACTGGATCTATTTAATATAGAATAGTGAATCAAATGAACAAGAACGAAAGCAATAATAATTTTAACATATATTCATATTCGTGAGTGAAGGAATGTAAATTGAAAATGTACCAAGAGTAAGTAATTGTGGAGAATTCTTCAAAATTGTAACCGAACAAAGCGTGACCTGCTATGGCGAAGGCGAAGTAGACGACGCCTGGTAAAGTTGGAAAAAAATTTCAGAAACATTTTGTTATAGAATAGAACAACCATACTTGTCGGTTTTTATCGTCTCTCTCTCTCTCTCTCTCTCTCTCTCTCTCTCTCTCTCTCTCTCTCTCTCTCTCTCTCTCTACTCTTCGTCACCTATACGACTGCTGGTAACAGTCCACAAATACTGAATCTTTCTTTAGCAAATACTCAGTAAAAACTGATTAAATAAATAAATAAATAGAGGATACTGCAAAAGATTCCTACCGAAGTTTCGTTGCATTACGTGATGAAATTTTTTTTGATGGAATAATTTACATTGATAACATAACGTACCTTCTTAACTTCACACATATTGCACTTATTATTATTATTATTATTATTATTATTAATTATTATCATCATCATTATTTTTATTATAATAATAAATTGATTCGAATGACGAGCTTCGCAGATTAATACTCTATTCATTGCATTTGACATTTTATTCAATTTCATTATTTTATTTTATCTGTACTGCCATTTTTATTGATCTTATTGCTGAATAAACATAAACATAAAGAAATAATTATGGGCGCGAAGAACATATGGCCATATCTAAATGAAATAAAATGTTATTATAGCATCATTATATATCAGATGACTTTTCAAAAACAGAAATAAACACACACACACACACACACACGCACGCACACACACAGACACACACAGACACACACACACTCAGATATATACTTCTAAATAAAATGAAGATGTACGCTAAACACACAAACCATCACACACAACCATCACGCACACACACACACAAACACACATGTATTGCTGAATAAAAGATTGTTCCCGTAATCATTATGATTGAAGTGTTTGTAAAGAGCATTTAGAAAAAATTTCAAAAGACGACCTAGCTTTCCAACCTGAGAGTATGATGAGTGAGGTTAACTCCTTTGTACACAAGTAAACGGTTTTCGACAGACTCCACAATGTTGAGTTGAAGTTTAAGTACTTGAAGAGCTGTGTTGTAATGCTTTGTCGTTATTGTGTGGTGAATGGTCTGTGTAGTTTTGCTCTATCATCTTTATCGTCATCATCATTGTTATCAATACTATGAATCATTGTCGGCCATACTATGTTCATTGTTTTGATAAACATTACGCTATCATCGTTATCATCATCATTACCACCACCATCATCACCATCATCATCACCACCATCTCATCTTCATCATTATCACCATCATCATCATCATCATCGTCCTCCTCCTCACCACCATCATCACCACCATCATCATTATCGTCATCGTCATCTTCACCACCATCATCATCATTATCGTCATCGTCATCTTTACCTTCATCAACATTCACATACAAAACCAACATCACCAGTCAGCATCATGCTCGTCTAACAAACTCACTCAAATAAGTTACCCAATCCGTAAGATCCAACCATCAAATCAACTGCAACACCGACACCAAAAAAACTGGACAACCTTGAGAAAAGCCAGTCCAAAGACAATGGATATGGCACTGTCATAGAAGTTGTAGAACTCCCCCAGCCAGATGAGGGTTTCCGTCCCCAGCTCCTCCTCACTCTTACTCTGCGTTACCGTGATTCCGTATATCTGGATGCAGAGGCACGAGATGCTGACGAACACGATGAACATGTCGATGAAGGAAGCAATCGAGAAAAAGTATGGAATGCCGAATGCTACTATCTGTGTGTGCGCGTATGTGCGTGCGTGCGTGTGCGTACGTGTGCGTGTGTGTACGTGTGTGTGTGTACGTGTGTGTGTGTGCGCGTGCATTTATTTTTGAAAATTTTTGCAAAGTTGAAACGACGTGTTTGCCATGTAAGAAATGTTTCCTGAGTCCTCCAGTCTTGCTGCCTCCAAAAATGGATTGCATCAATTCATACCATTGTAACGTAAACAAAATTTTCTAAAACTGACGGCAAAAAAAAATCGGCGCTAGATAATTCCCATTATCACCGCTGAAGCCACCCAGACAAAGACAAAACAACTAAAAGTGAACCTACCTCGAGAAAAATGATGAAGAGATAGTACAAGATGAAGAGGTAGTAAAAGATTTCCATGACGGGCATGACCAGTTCGTTGATGTTGAACCTCGATATGCGGACCACACGAAGGCTAAATGACGTCACCACCCCTCCGCTCACCGGAAACTCTATGGCTAGGCTGGGGGTTGGGGTTCATTATTATTTTTATCATTATTATTATTATTATTATTATTATTGTTGTTGTTGTTGTTGTTGTTATTATTATTATTATATTGCTATTGTTGTTGTTGATGATGGTGTTTTTGTTTTTATTATCATTATTGCGATATATTATACGTATTTTTATTGTAACTCATCTAACGGTAGCGATTAATAAAGTAAAAAAATAATATTACTACTACTACTGCTGCTGCTGCTACTACTACTGCTGCTACTACCACTACTATTACTACTATACTACTGCTACTACTACTGCTGTCACTACTACTACTATTGCTACTGCTACTACTACTATAGCTGTCACTACCACTACTACTACTACTCCTACTACTACTACTATAGCTGTCACTACTACTACTACTACTACTACTACTACTACTACTACTACTACTACTATTACTACCACTACTACTACTACCACTACTACTACCACTACTACTACTACTACTACTATTACTACCACTACTACTACTACCACTACTACTATTACCACTACTACTATTACTACTACTATCTTTAAAAAACCGATGAAAAAAAAGAGTATTAAAAAATATATCTATATACATAAAGTATAAGATATAAAAGCATAAGCAAGCAAACTTGACGAAACAGTAGTTGTGGAGGTTCTTATTGTGTAGTATAAACTCTATCAAGACAATCCGTGTCGACCTATCGATCCAGTTATTTTTTTTCATCGTCGCCAGGTTCGACTGCGCAGTCTTCCTTGACTTCGGCAGTTGGAACGTGTAGCCTTCGTCTCCGTAGGTTGAGACCTTGCCATAGTACTTGCCGAAGCCCAGCTTGTTGTGATCTGAATACTCTCTGTGGTTGGTTGGATGGTCGGTCGCCCGGTTAATTAGACTTACTTGAGTTTAGTTGGATTTAATTAGGTTAAATTTGATTAAATTTGGTTAAATCAGATATAACTGGATTTAATTTGGTTAAATAAAGTTTAATTATGTTTAGTTAATTTAATTATGTTTAGTTATGTTGGTTAAATTAAGTTAAATTATGTTTAGTTAAATTGGATTGAATTGATAAATTAGGCTCAATTGGATTTAATTAGATTGGATTGGAATGGATTAATTGGATTAAATTGAATTAATTGGACTAAATTAATTGGATTGAATTAAATTGAGTCGATTACTTAGTATTTAGTAACCAAATCAAAACGTATACTCATTAAAATTAAATGAATTTGTTAATTTCAACTGAATTTATTCTCCGTGTTGGATCATTTAGTCGATGCATGCTGCCACTAACGTGCCGTATGTTCCTTCGAGTTTGTCCTTATAAATCTGGCCGATGCCGTAAGGCTGGAAGCAAGTAACTTTGACAGCTTTTTTCTTCTGAATAACGCATGTGCTGTTCTTGACTTTGATTTGTCTGATTTGGACGGCTTTCACAAGTTTATTCCTGTAGAGGATGTATCCGATTTCCTCGTCCGTGGCCTTCCTGCCTCCCTCCTCCAGCTCCCAGTATAATCCGTGCATCAGGCCATCCTGTAGAAACTTTAAGTGGAGGTGTTTATGTGTATGCACGTGTGTGTGAGTGTGTGTGTGTACGTGTGTGTGAGTGAGTGTGGGCGGGGGATGTGCTTGTGTGGGAGGATTTGCATGTGCGTGTGTGCTTGCGTGTGCGTGTGTGTTTGCGTGTGTGTACGTATATATGCACGTGCGTGTGCGCTCAAGTTTGTACTAAATTACTGAAAATTTTTTTTCTCATATTTAGAACTAGAACGAAGAAAATCCTAATACATATGAGCAAAAATTAAAATTATTTTTGAACTTTTGACAAATTTGTAGTAGTAGCAATGGTCATAGTTAGTAGTAGTAGTGGCTGTAGCTGTAGCAAAAACCATAATAGCAGCAGCAGTAGTAGTGGTAGTAGCAGCAGCAGTAGTAGCAGCAGAAGGAGTAGTAATAGAAGCAGCAGCAGCAGTTGTAGTAACAAAAACCTACATCCCAAACTTCCTCCTTCTTGGATATGTTGTTGAAGGTTATAAATGGCTTCTCCTTTCTAATGGGGCTATGCACGAACAACTTGTTCACCGAGTTTGTTATATCGAAAACCAGTTTGAAGCCTGTGCTGTCGGCAACTGTTTTGTTGTTAATGCCATTTTTTATTATTATTTTTGTTGTTATCATCGTTGTTGTTGCTATTTTATTCATTGATGTTATTGCTGTCATTGTGACACAAGTGTTTTGTTGTTATCGTAATTATTGTTGTTGTTATTATTATTATTATTATTATTATTATTATTATTATTATTGTACTTGTTGGTGTTATTATTTTTATTTATGGTTTTTTTTATATATTCTCTAAATCAGACTCTGGCAAGAACAAGCGAGTCACTTAAACGATAAAAATTAAATTATGAAAGTAAAAAATACGAGTTGCATTTTTATGGTATGTTGAGGAAACTGAAATATTGTTGCTATTGTTAACTTAGTTCGGCTTTCATTTGAATTTAAGAAATGAAAAAAGAAATTGTTGTCAAAATCATCGTGACACATACACACACACACACACACACACACACACACGCACACAAACGAAATAACTAACGGATAATGATGATGATGAGGAAAATGATGTGGACGATGAAATCGATAAGTGCCATCTTCAGATGCAACTCCCTATTTCCCGGATCTCTCGACTGCACGATCCGTGTCGTGTTGCATGACAGACCTATGAAAATTTAGGGTACGTATCATGTTACCATCGTCGTCGTCGTCATCATACTCATTTCATTACCATTATCCATTATCATCTTTAGTATCATTGTCGTCGAGGTTGAAATGGTTTGGAGATTTTAAGATAAGTATATACATTGTCAGAGATTTTAAGATAAGTACTATATACATTTTCAGAGATTTTAAGATAGGTATATACATTGTCAGAGATTTTAAGATAAGTATATGCTATGTAGTAGCAGCAGAAGTAGTGTTAGCAGCGAAAGCCGTAGTAGCGACAGAAGCAGTAGTAGCATAAATAAGACCCCTTATTTTTTGGAGGTCCCACCTAAATTTAGCCACTATAATTCGATCAAATATATTTTTAAAGCGTACATTTTCACAATGCAGTGACAGTCTGGACCAGTTAACAAAACAAAATGAGTCTAACTAGCTAGTTAAGGTGCAAAACTAACAATTGTTCGTCTTCACTTCCTGTTCAGCTTCCTCTTCCTCATCATCCCTGTTCATCCTTTGTTTGGTTCAACTACTATATGATGTGAACTGTGAACAAGTGCAAGCTTCAGCAAGAACTCAGCATGAACTCCAACGGCGTTTGGTTTCCGGCGAGAAGAAAGATTTATTTCTTCAGTTTATATTTCTTTCTCGTTATTTTATGACGTCATATTAACAACGAGGTTTTTGACAAGTAAGAAAACAACAAAAATAATGATTTTTTAACTATTCAAATTTTTTTTTGACAGCTTGATATTTTATCATTATTCTGTTTCTGTTATTTTACAGTTTTAAAAATATAAATTATCTGTTTGTTGTTAATTTGATTTAATATTTCATTCTTAAAGTGAAGAACTTTGAAAGGATAATTTTGAGGAATCTTATTGAAAGTTCAGTGTGTAGTTAGGTTAAGGAAGGTCGCCTGAACCTTTTACATGTATATATATATATATATATATATATATATATTTATATATATATATATATATATATATATATATGAATATATATATATATATATATATATATATATATATATATATATATATATATATAATTGTTTATTTACTTGTCAAAAACCTCAAATATTTAGTCTCCAACGTTTAGCGTGTCGGGGAATAAATATTTCATTGAACACAATTTGGACATTAAATATTTAGTCCCCAGCACTTGTATGGGTAGGCTGTTTGTATGTCGTTGATTTCTGTGAACTGTGGAAGGGTTCATTTGACCTTTTGCCTCTACACTTTGTAAGAAAATTTTAACGTAGATTTTATGAATAAAAATATTGTTTAATGAAAAATATTGTCATTGCCGTACGTCAATTCAGAGACATGATTGATAAATTTTAAATAATTTTAATCACGTAACGATTTTTCTGTCAGGTAACGTCGGCTGATAGCTCGAATTCGTCGTACCTGATAGAAAGATCGACGATAGAATTATTTAACGGGATTGTCTATGGTTCAATTCGTGTCGTGAACTCTTATACTGAATAAAATTTATCTTGACTACCAAGTACCAAAGAAGTTTAGTTTTAATTGAGTTAAGTTTTAATTTGTTAGCTGACATTCCACTGCCTTTGTTGAATTTGAAACAATGGTTAAGGACCATTCGATGAATAATTTGGTCTGTGATATAGTCTTTGTTACTTTTATTGTTCTATAGCAATAATTGTTTCTTCTAATTAACGTTAATAACCTTGATATTTTCTTTTAAACTAGAGTTATTCACTTGTTCATATATACTTAGATTAACAAAATAGTCTCTATAAAAAGCGCTTAACATTTTTTATCATACAATCGTATTAGCTGCTTCAGTTTTTTTTATTATTTTTTATGTTTGGTTTCAGCACATCCTTGAATATTTTCCCTTGCGAACACCGCTGAATGCATATGGCCGAAAAGAGTAATCGACATTTGAAGTAAAAGTTATTTTTTTACAAGTTTTTCTTTTTAAAGTCATCTGAAAGTTTAGTTTTTATCCGTAATGAATCTTATAGAAATTTTAGAAAAAACAGTTTCACCAGGTTAGTTTTATTTACTTGAAAAAATTCCTTTTGAAAACACGCGCCGGCTTTGACATTTTTCCGCACAAAGCATTTTTTAAAATGAATCCGTTTTTTTTTAGTAGATAATTACAGCATATTTATGAAATTTATTCATGCTAAATAATCTGTTTAAAAATTTCACAAACAGACCACAATGAGTTGGAAAGAGCTCAACAGTTTCTGGAGCAGGCGGCCCTACAGAATTTGGTTGGGATTTTTCATTGTTAATTCTAAAAAAAACCACAAAAAATAAGCTTAGTCATTTCGATTGCTTGATTTCATAAGATCTAAAAAAAAATAATTAATTTACTAAATTAATTCCATTTTTCAATATTGTGGAGATTATTTTGTAATTAAAAATTTCTCCATCAAACTTTTTGTCTAGCCCGAATTGCTGAGGCAATTGTCAGACATTTTAAAGCATGGGAGCAACAGCCCTGTGGTGCGAATGCAGGCTGGTTTGCAGTTGAAGAACGCCCTCTACTCCAAAGATCCAGCTATTCGTACGTCCTATCAAAAAAGATGGTTGGAGTTTCCGGAAGATCTTAGAAATTATATTAAAAAAAATGTAATAATAATTTTGTTGATTTAATTTTAATTTTGATTTTTAAATTTTCATACTTCGGAATTAGAATTCATAGAAGGGGCTTGTTTAGTTAATAAATTGATTGAAAACTTGCAAAATGAAAATGAAAATTTCAATTTAGGAATACATGTTTACATGTAAATGAAAATTTTTAGATTAGCTATGGAAAAGAGTAAAACATTGAGAAATTGTAATCTCTAGCTGTGAAGTAACTAGACAAGCATCTGTAAAACGCATCTTTTGGGTTAGAATGTAAAACGATGAAAATGAATTATACAGGGGGAAAGTGGCTTACCTAAGACTACTAAGGTGACTAGATAGATCTACCTGCTTAGTAGACTTTTGGGTAGTTTTTCAGTAGTAATGTCAAATGGTGACGGTAATTTTGATTCAACTAAATCATATATGTTTAAAGCACTCAGAAGATTAAATATATTGAATAAAAAAGTTTAAATAAGCTAGAAAATAGAATTTTAAAAAAATGCATCTGCTAAAGTGCGGAATATTTAACCTTTTTCACAGTGAATGTGTTTAGCTTGTGTGGGTTCTAAAAATATAAGATTAATGAAATAATAAAATAGCGAGATAAATTAGACTCATTATCTTTGTTAAAATGTTTTATACTCTACTGAATCTTGCAGGTTTTGGAAACATTAGGCTCGGAGACGATGAGGCCGAGCACGGCAGCCCAATGCGTGGCCTACATCGCCTGCACTGAGTTGCCACTGGATAAGTGGCCGGAGATGATGCAGATCCTGACGACGAACGTCACCAACCCCGCCAGCACTGAGATGATGAGGGAAGCATCTCTCGAAGCTGTCGGCTACATTTGCCAGGACATTGTCAGTACTCATGTGCCGTTTTCATGGCTTTGCTGTTTCAGTTTTTTTTTCTAATTTTTTCTCACATGTTGTGTTTTTCTCGCAAGATTTATGTTCTTGCTACTTATACCCTTGATGTAATATTCGTAAAGTTATTTCACTCATTTAATATTCATTTGCAATTAATTTAACTTACATCTGTAACTAATATTGGAATTGCGATCACTTTTTATAATTTGAATTTGGTCATGTTGCTGAAGGACCCAGAAATACTGTCGACGAAATCCAATCAAATCTTGACAGCCATTGTCAACGGCATGAAGAAGGAGGAGCCGAGGTTTGTTTATATCACATCTCTTTTTCTTTTTTTTTTAATTCTGTAAATCAAACTCCGCCAAACGTGTAGAAAGTTACAGCACACAAGATAAGGAATGACAGAGACAAAATTATGAATTTAAATAATTATAAACAATCTATTTCAATACAAATAAGGTAAATAAAATAAAGCACTATGAAAATAATAAAAAAATTAATTGTTGTATGTATGCCATGTTTTTTTTTACATTGGAGTTTTTTCATGTCCATACCGTGGCATTGTCACATTGCTGTTATGCTTTCAACTTCACTAAGGGCAGTGATCAGTTATTATATTTGCTGTAACTGCGCTACTGTTGTTTTACTGCCGATGCTTCTTTTTTTGACTGCAAATCTTGTTTCAACTTTGTTAATTAGTTAATTGACTCATTAATTAGCTAATTGGTTGATTGACTCATTAATTAATTAGCTAATTGGTTGATTGAGTCATTAATTAATTACTTACATAGGGATGTGTCTATCTTGTGTTATTTACAAACTTCTAATATTTGCTATTTTAGAAATATTCTGAACCTAATGTATGTGCTTTGCACACATGTATATATACCAAAACATACATACATATATTTATCCATACAAACATACATACATACATACATGCATACATACCATATCTTCCAGCAACCATGTAAGATTGGCTGCCACGAATGCATTGCTGAACTCTTTGGAATTCACTAAGGCCAACTTTGATGTGGAAGTGTGTATATGTGTGTATGTGTATATGCATATGCATCTTTGTGTGTGTGTGTAGGCGTGTGTGTTTGTGTACGTGCATCTGTTGGGTTACTCAATAATCACACGTGTAGCTGTCTTCTACAGTTTAATTTTCTGTATGTTTGTACTGTCATCTAATGTGTATAGTTGTTTATCATTGCATAATTTTCTTATATTTTTGGTTTTTGATTAAAATATCTAACACAAATTAGAGAGCTCATACCTCATATACAAACAAACCACACACACACACAAATACCATACACATACACACAAATACCCTATGTATGCCTACAAACACTGCACACCCTCACACTGAAGATGAACATGCGTGAGCAAAATGAAACTAACCCTAACAACAGACTGAACGCCACTTCATAATGCAAGTTGTCTGTGAGGCGACTCAGTCCCCAGACACGCAGGTGAGGGTGGCCGCGCTGCAATGCTTGGTGAAGATCATGTCGCTCTACTACCAGTACATGGAGCATTACATGGGACCTGCTCTGTTTGCCGTATGTGCGGTGTGGTGTGGCGTTTGGTGGCTAGCTGTTTGTGTGGTGTTTGGTGGCTGGCTGTTTGTGTGGTGTTTGGTGGCTGGCTGTTTGTGTGGTGTTTTGTGGCTGGCTGTTTGTATGGTGTTGGTCTGTATATAGCATTGTTGTGGTTGTTGTTGTATGTTTGGGGTTTGGCTGCTGATTGTTTGTGGTGCTAGTGTATATTCATGTTTAAATAATGCAGATAACCCTGGAGGCTATGAAGAGTGGAATCGACCAGGTGGCAATGCAAGGTATTGAGTTCTGGTCAACTGTCTGCGATGAGGAGGTCGATCTGTCTATTGAAGCAGCTGAGGTGATTGGCTGGTTGTTTGTGGCTGTGATTGGTTGTTACCGATTGGGTGTGCTCTGCAGGCTACATGTGATTAGCCAGCAGGTTGTTAATGTCTAGTTAGTTAGTTGTTTTTGATTGGTAAGTCGTTAGTGATGAGATCAAATCTTTAAATCAGATGGAATCATATGAAATTATGATGATTTAAAATGGCAGGCATCTGATCAAGGCCGTCCACCAGAGCGCACAAGCAAGCACTATGCCAAAGGTGCTCTTCAGTACCTTGTCTCAATACTCACTCAAACTCTTGCTAAGCAGGTTAATTTTTCTTACTCTCATGTATTTGGGTTGTATCGTTTTTATTTTGAACAAAGAATTCTCATACACACGCATAAGCTGTTCACACACACACACAGTCACGCACACATACACACACACAGACACACACACACATTCAACTCTCTAACTCATAACAAAATGTGCACACGTAGGAGGAATACGACGACGACGACGAATGGAATCCGTGCAAGGCAGCCGGGGTCTGTCTGATGTTGCTGGCATCCTGCTGTGAGGATGACATCATCTCACATGTCCTACCATTTGTCACTGAGCACATCAAAAGTCCAGACTGGAGGTACAGAGATGCAGCTGTCATGGCGTTCGGTCAGTTGCTGTTTTGTTGGTGATGTATACAACAACTAACAACAACGCACTCTTTCTTATAAACAACAACAACAACTCTAAAAACAACAGGCTCCATCTTGGAAGGGCCACACTCTGAGACGTTGAAACCAATTGTTGAGATGGCAATGCCAACACTGATTGAACTTCTGAAGGATCCATCGATTGTTGTTCGAGACACAACGGCTTGGACTGTTGGGCGCATCTGTGAGATACTTCCTGAGGCTGTTGTCAATGAGCACTTCATCAACCCTCTCCTTTATGCCATGGTTGATGGCCTCACATCTGAGCCTAGGGTGGCTGCTAACGTCTGCTGGGTTAGTTCGTTTTCCAGATAAGCCAGGCATCTTGGCCATCATTGTTTCTTTAGACATCTTCGTCATAATTTTTTATCATTGCCAGGCCTTCTCGAGTCTAGCAGAGGCGGCTTACGAAGCAGCAGAGGTAACAAACGAACAGAGAGAACCTGAAACTTATTGCTTGTCATCCTATTATGAACCTATCATTCAGAAGTTACTCGAGACTACTGATAGGTTGGTTGCTTGCTTAGTTCTTCTGTTGTTACTCCTCGTTTGTTTGTTGGTTTGTTTGCTTGTTTGTATATTTGTTTGTTGTGGCTTTTAGTTGTTTGTTTTTTTTACACGAATATGCCCGACAAAACCACAAATCAAGTAGCAACACATCACATACGTGCCTCCAAACCAAACAGATCGGATGGGTGCCAGCACAACTTAAGAAGTGCCGCCTACGAGGCACTGATGGAGATGGTCAAAAACAGTCCCAAGGTAAGTGGAGGTCTCATTCGGATGAAACCGACCATCGTCATTATCATCATTGTTACTTTCACCATTGCAATCATCATCACCATTATCATCCTTTGTAAGTTCACCTACATGTTAACCATCAACTGCACTCTGGATGGCAGAAGAAGATGGCTGAGATTTTGATCTAAGTTTTGCACTCTTGGATAGTGCTATTGAGAAATAAATTATTTTTTGGAATTGGCACTATATAAATATAAATATTATTAATTATAATACATGCATACGCACACATACACACACATACATACAATACATACATACATACCTATATACAGGATTGTTATGTAACGGTGCAACGGACAACCATGGTGATTCTTGAGAGACTTCAACATGTTCTCCAAATGGAGGTCTGTGCTGTTGTTCACGTTTTGATGGCTGATTGGTTGGCTAGTTGGCTGGCTGGTTGATTGGTTAATTTGATTGGTTGGTTGGTTGGTTGGCTGGTTGGTAATGTTACATACATACATACATTCATTCATACATACATACATACGTTCAATACATACACACCTACATACATTCAATACATACATGCATACATACATACTCTGCATACATACTGTAGTTTGTATGTTAATGTTAATGACGTCATCAACATAACAATTGTATAACATCCACCAATGTACAAACGGCAGAGCCACATTCAATCGACATCTGACAGAGTGCAATTGAATGATTTGCAGTCACTGCTCTGTGCCACGCTTCAGGTTGTATACTTTGTATACTGCATTCTCTACTGTGCTTTTTTATCTTTATTCCATCCCCGCATTATTGTTTACGTTGTCTCGTGTTAGCGTTCTACTACTAAGAAACACACGTGTGTGTGTGTCTCTGTGCATTTATTCATTCATTTGTTCATCCATCCTACCGTTGTAGAGCGTGCTCAGAAAGGTGACACCCACGGACGCCCCGCAGATATCTGACCCCATCATGGGGGCCCTCCTACACATGCTCAGTACCTCCAGTGGCAAGGTAGGAGGAGTCCAGGAAGATGCGCTTTTGGCCGTAGCTACTCTCATTGAGAGTTGGTTTTTGTTTGGGGTTGCTGTTGGTTGTTTTGTTATTGTGTCTGTCTGTCTGGGTTTGCTGTTGTTGTGTCAACATGTTTTTCAGTTCCAGTTTGTCACTTCCATTTTGATGTATGTATTGTACAGGTAAGCACATTGTCTGGAAACCAACCTACATTTCTTTTACTCATGTTTGTTTGTTTGTGTATGTGTGTGTGTGTGTGTGTGTGTGTGTGTGTGTGTGTGTGTGTGTGTGTGTGTGTGTGTCAGTACCGCAACACTAATTACCGGCATCAATCATACAATCAATATTAATGTCGGTGACATTGTTGCTATATAATGCACGTGTGTGCGTGCGTGTTCGTTTTGAATGTGCACGTGTATCGTGTGCGTGCGTGTCAGTAAGCTGAGGGAGGTACGCTGGTTTGTACACTCTTTTGATCAGCACATACACAAATATCTCTGTCTAATTGTCATTCTCATTTTTATTATTATTCTTATTTATTGCTATTATTATTTCTATTATCAATGTTACTCACAGAATTTTTTAATATTTTCAATATAATTATAATAATTATTATCATAATATAATAATAATGATGATGACGATTGCAAACGTGTTAAACAGTTCTTGGTGAATCGTTTCTCAAGTATATGGAGGCTTTCAATCCATTCTTTGTGGCAGGATTGAAGAACCACGAAGAGTATCAAGTTAGTGGAATGAGTGGGGAAGTGGCGATTGGATGAGTGAAGGAGTGAGGATTTTGAGTGAAGGAGTAAGGATTGAATGAATGAATGATTTTGAATGAAGGAGTGAAGATTAAATGAATGATTTATGATTGAGTGAAGGAGTGATTGAATGAAGGAGTGAAGATTGAAGGAGTGAATGATTGTTTTGAGTGAAGGGGTGAGGATTGAATGAATGATGATTTCAAGTGAAAGAGTGAAGATTGAATGAATGAATGCCGATTGGTTGAAGGAATGATGGTCGGTCAGATTGAAGGAATGAATGGTTGACATTACGAGCACCATTGCAATCCTCATCGTCATACCACCTCGATGACTGACCAGGTATGCCAGGCAGCAGTCGGTTTGGTTGGTGACCTGTGTAGAGCATTTGGGATGAAGATCATTCCATTCTGTGATGAGATCATGGTCATTCTTATTGAAAATCTTGGGGTAGGTTTAATGATTGATTGATTTTATTGTTTTATTGATTGATAGATTTGTTTTTGTTGGTTATTAAAATTAGTTAATTTCATATGGTTAGTTAGTTAGTCTTTGAATGAAACTTGATGCTGGTAGCATGATAAATCGATTGTCTCTGGTCTATAACACACAGCAAGTATTGAGTTGCAATGATTTAAACCCCCCATGAATGATGATTTGTGTTGTAGTCGGGACTGAGACGAAGTAACATAGCATTAGCATGCAATCTTGTTAATGTTCCTACAGAACGATCAAGTAAATAAGAGCGTGAAGCCGACAATCATTTCTGTGTTTGGAGACATTGCATTGGCCATCGGTCTGGAGTTCAAGAAGTACCTACCTGTCGTTCTTACAACTCTTCTGCAGGCATCTCAAGCCAAAGTTGATAAGGTACGTACGTAGGTGGTTGGTTGGTCGGTCGGTCGGTTGGTTGGTCGGTCGGTTGGTTGGTCGGTCGGTTGGTTGGTCGGTCGGTTGGTTGGTCGGTCGGTCGGTCGGTCGGTTGATTGGTTGGTTAGTTGGTTGGTTGGTTAGTTAGTTGGTTGGTTTGTTAATTTGTTGGTCATTTGATTGGTTGGTTGGAAGATCGATTATTTTATTTAGTTTGTTAATTTGTTGATCATTTTATTAATTGATTGGTTGGTTGGTTAATTGAAAGATTGGTTAGTTTATTAGTTAGGGTGATTGATCGAATGATTGACTGACTGACGACCAATCCTTTAATGATTGATCAAATGATTGATTGATTGATTGATTGAACGAACGAACGAACGAACAAACAATTAGAGCAACTACGACATGATCGACTACCTGAATGATCTTCGCGAAAGCTGCCTAGAAGCGTACACTGGAATCGTGCAGGGCTTGAAGGGTGATGGTAGCCAACTTGGAGGTTTGTAACCCTTACCCTTCTATGTCCTTTCTCGTTTGTCTGTGTTTGTTTGTGTTTGTTTGTTTGTGGTTATTTATACCTCCATGAAGCATATTAGCATTATTACATACAAAATTGAAACTTACCAGATTAAATTAAATTTATGTATATAGATATGTTACATACATTTTTGTACATGTGGCTATTTCTGTTTAATTTATTTCATTATCATAAGTTTGGCTATGTATGTATGTGTGTATGTACATGTGTATGTATGTATGTATGTATGTATGTATGTATGTATGTATGTATGTATGTATGTATGTATCTATGAAACTATCTTTGTGTGTATCTATGTATGTATCTATGAAACTGTATATGTATGTATCTACGTATGTATGTATCTATGCATGTATCTATGCATGTATATATGCATGTGTCTATGTATGTATCTATGTATGTATCTAAGCACATATCTATGTGTGTACATTACAGCAGTCATAGAACTGATGCAACCCTCTCTTCCAAATATCCTTCTCTTCTTGAACGAGATAGCCAGTGACGAGGACATCACGGAAGGAGTCGTTGGGGCCAGCTGTGGTCTCGTCGGGTCAGTTTTGTGTAGTGGGCTACTTTCTTTCTTTGTGTGTATCTCTTGTTTTCTCTCACTCTCTCTCTCTCTTTCTCTCTCTCTTCTAACTTTTTTCATATTTTCTGTCTCTCTGTTTATTATCTTCTTTTTCTCTAACTCTTGTCTTTATTAATAAGGGTTTTTATTAAACCATTCATTAATTCATTCAATCATTCATTCATTTAATCATTCATTCAATCATTCATTCACTTGTTCATCCAATTATTTGTTCCTTCATTCATTCAAGCAATCAATCACTCAACTCATTTATTCATTCATTCATTTGCTAATTCATTCAATCAATCAATTATTATTCATATTATTTATTCATTCATTCATTCGTTCGTTCGATCAATCATTCATTCAGTGACCTCTGCACGACCTTTGGACTGAGTCTGCAGCCTATGCTGGAGGCGGAGAGCATACAGACTCTACTGACCAAGGGTCGAAGGTCAAAGTCCAACAAAGTGAAGACACTGGCTACCTGGGCCATCAAGGAGATTAGGAAGATGAAGAACCTGGGCTGATCCCCATGACGATGATGCCGCCGTTGCTGCTGGTGGTGGTGGTGTTGGGATTCGGAGTGTGAATTTGTGGTGAAGATTTGTGACGTCATTGTTGTGAGGAGGAGGATGATGATGACGTCATTGTTGTGAGGATGATGGTGACGATGATGACGTCATTCATGCGAGTATGATGGTGAGGATGATGACGATGACGTCATTGTTGTGAGAATCATGATGGTAATGGTAAATGATGGTCTGGTTAAGGTAAATGATGATAATGGGGACATTAATTAATTAATTAATTAATTAACACTGATGATTATGAAATTAATTAATTGGTGATGACGATGTTAGGCATATTGAGGGGTTTATGTCCATTTATTTGTTGGCAATAGTTTATCGTTTGTATAGTAGTATGACGTGACTAATTATCATCTTACCGTCGTCATCATTATCATCATCACTATCATCAACATCATCATCACCATCATCAGCTAACAGTAAAAGTAGCAAAAAATATAAAGAATATATATATATATAATTTAGGTGATGATTATGATTTAGATTATGATGATGGTGATGAAGTTGACATTGGTTGATTAATTGGTTGGTTGGTTGATTTATTGGCTAGTTTATTGGCTGATTGATTGGTTGGTTGATTGGCTAATTGGTTGGTTGATTGGCTGATTGATTGGTTAGTCCTTTTTATACTGTTGTCCACAAAATTGGTTTTATCTAGCTTTGATTTTGAGACAAAATATTATTGGTAGTATAATAAATAATTATTATAATATTAATTATAATTATTACCGTTTTTTTATTATTATTATTTTATTATGGTATCGATTCTTTCAAAAAAGATAAATATTTTCATGTATGTTTTGTAATTGGACGTCTATTTAACAGCTTAACAAGCGAACAATTTGCTTCGTTTTGTTTCATTAACTTTGTCCATGTTTTATTGTTTAATTTTTTTACTGGTTTACCATTTAAGTAGCGTATGTTTGTTTGTGTGTGTGTGTGTGTGTGTGTGTGTGTGTGTGTGTGTGTGTGTGTGTGTGTGTGTGTGTGTGTGCATTTGATTGAATGTATGAGTGAGTGAATGAATGAGAATGGGAGTAAATGATTGATTGAATGAATGGATGGATGGATGAATTATGCTGGAGTATCATGATAAATGTGTCATGCTTCATTTCATTCATTCATACATTCATTCATTCATTTTTAAAGTTCACTATCATTCATTTCATGCATTTGTGCATCTATCTATCCGTCAATCAATCACTCCATCCATCAATGTACGTTATTAACGTACCATCTGAAAGGTATTTTGACAGGTGATGGTGAAGATGATGACGACGATGTTGTTGGTTTGTATTTGTCTGCCTGTGTGTGTGTGTGTGTGTGTGTGTGTGTGTGTGTACGTGTATGTATTATCTTTATATCCTTATCTGAGTATTAATGTCTTTATATACATACATACTTACATACATTCACATACACACAGACACACACATACATACATACGCACAAACATACATAAATATATACATACATAAACGCATACATACATATACATACCATCTTCATCTTTATGATTGTAGATTGATTGAAAATGCTGTGATACAATATAATGTAGCTTTCTTTTATTCGTCATCGTATGTCTTCTATATGTTTTTTTTTATCTCTGCTGTCGTTTGTACGTTGCGTTGTATCTTCTTTGTATGTTTTTTTTATCCAAGTTGTTGTTTGTATCCTCTTTGTAGTATCATCTTCGTTTGTCTATTTTGCGTGTACTACGTTGTGTGTACGCTGCGGATTTTGGTTTCAGCGTTATTCCCAGCACACTAAATACATTGTACATCTCATGTCTTCTTCGTTAGGGTCCTAACTTTACTGAATTCAAGTGGAGAAATTCACTGCCCCAAGCAATAGTAACCTGCCAAAACTGCAGACACATGTGGTCAATTTTACTAGATTAAGCGATGGTAGATGTGTAAAATGTGACACGTCAGATGAGTCTTTGTTCATATTTCTTCTCCTTATGTGTCTGGAAGTTACTGGAATTATTTTTTTTACATACATACATACACACATACATACATACATACTCACATACATACATACATACACGTTTCTTTGTGCATGTTCATCATCATGTTCTTTATTTGTCGCCATCGTCAGCATTTCGGATACATAGTATTGCCAATGGCACTTATCAAGCCATTTTATTATTAATCCGAACTTTATCTCTATATAACTGAACCCTCATATGGTTCAAAATTTTATGTGTGTATTTGTATAACGGACATGTATATTAACGTGTGTATGTTTATGTGTGTTTAAGCACGTATGTATGCGTGTGTGTGTGTGTGTGTATGCGTGTGTATGTGTGTGTGTGTATACATACATACATACACATATGAATGTTATGTATGTGTAGGCGCAAGGGCATACACGTGGGTGATACCATTTTCAAGGGATGTCCATGTTTCTCTTCTTTTTACTTCTGGCATGTAGATATCTCCCATAATACGTAGCACAAAAATGTGTGTTTGTGTGTACGTTGATATTCATGTACGAACATGGCGTGCATACGTATGTGCACACTTTAGAAATTTTTATCTATCTTCTAAGGTCTTGTTTACATCTTTGGGTGATTTTCCTACCCTGTGTTGTTTATTTAAAGCTTAAATATGTGAAACTATCCTTTATATCATTTTTTACCTTGACCTTTCTATCTTTTCCTCTCTCTCCCTCTCTCTCCAAATTTTTGTTTTCCGTACGTATTTGTCCGTGTCGTTTGTTTGCATGTTGATCTGTATGTACACAACATTGTGTGTGTTTGTGTGTGTGTGTATCGTACGTTAGTGTGTACAAAACATGTATACATGCGTGCAGTGTACATTCGCCTGTACATAATAACAAATACATAATTATATACAAAAACTTACTACATATAAAGCTAAGCAGGACACGCCAGCGGCAGAGATGTGTGTCACGTTTTCAAAGTGCCATTATTCATTCGTAACTTTTTTTTTTTGAAATTTCATATCTACTTCGTACATGCATACATTTTTTCGACGCGCGCATGTGTGTGTGTGTGTGTGTCATTCTTATATAGCTATCTCAAAATTGATTTCTTCTATTCAGTCTTTGTATTTTTTTTTAACTTTTTCCCTTTCAAATGTCCTGTACTTATGTGTGTTTTTCATAATAATTTTCATTCAATTCACATATTCATACACATGTACATGCACACATGTACACACATATTCAGGCGCGCGTGTGTGTACGCTTGTGTGGATGTGTGTAGATGTTATTTTCATTTTTAACTTAACTGCATCTTGTTATTCTCTCTTAACTTTCCAACTTTATCATCATAGCCTCGTCAATATCATATCGTTTGTTATAGAAATTATCATCATTACTCGATCACTCACACACTCTTTCGCTCACTCACTCATTCACTCATTTGCCGTTTTTATCCGTCATGATGATTGACGTCACCGTGGTAGGCCGCATTTTCAAATCACGTTAATTCATCCTGCTGTTTTTCTTTGCCATCTCATTTTATCTTATTGACTCACTTTTTTTCATACCAGCATCATCAGTATCAGCATTTCCATCATTATCGTCCGTCGTCGTCATCATCATCATCAATTCGTCTTTCAAGCTAAACTTTTCATGAGACTTCTCCAACATTTCATTGCTAAATTATTATTATTATTAGCCTATTATGTTTAGTCTTATTATTATTATCGTCGACGCCATTGTTTCTACGGATTCTTTATTATTATTATTTTTCTTTCTCTTTCCTTCCTTCCGAATTTCTTTCTCCAGAAAGCACTCCACCTTTCAAACTATTTTATGACTTGAATGATCTTCTCGTTACGTTACGTCATTTCCGCAATCAAATCCATCTTTTATACTAGTTCGTCATACACTCGTACACACTTAAACACACACACACACACAACTTAACTTTTGCATTCTCAATTCTGAAAATGGCGTCTACCTATTGAGTGATTTCTCATGTCTTTTTCCTCTTTTCATTATTCCTGTTATTTTATAATTCGCTGTTTGTCATTATTATTCCTTGTCATTTTATATCATCATTATCGTTTGATATCATCATTATCATTTGATATTATTATTATCATATGATATCATCGTGAATATTACTATTATCGTCATCAGTCACGTCAGCCTAGTCCCGCCTCTCTTATCGCCACACACACACACACACACCACATATACTCGTCATCGTCACAGGACTCGCTCACTCACTCCATATGTTTCACCCTCAATATCTCTGGAATGGTTAGCCAATTGAAACGTAGAGATTCCTAATTAATTAGATTTTTCTATTCTTCCATCCACTCACGTTATATTCTCTCTCTCCTACTTCCCAGAGTTCTCGGACGATTTTCCAAATTTTCTTTTCAAATTTTTACATCCCTTTATGCATATTATTATTGAATTACTAGCAAACCAGGATGTCTAAACGTCAAATAAGCAAGCATGTGTCATCTTCCTCATCAAACCGTCTTCACCAAAAAAATTTGGCAGCGTAGCACCCAAGCAAGTAGGCGGGCAAGCACAAAGATAGATAACTTACAATCACAGCCACACTACACCTCGACCAGAACCACACAGACCAGCGCTTCACGACACGACATGAACCACACGACGCAACTTCACGTGCAAATGTGAGATGATGTAAACTGCGAGCGAGTGTATGATGATGATGGAATGTCTATTATGTGCGTGTGTGCGTGCTTATTTTATACATGGAAATTTAAAATGATGATGATAATGGTAGACTCTATGAACTCAACTGGTTGTCTTGCATGTAAATTAATTTTCTTTATTTACCACATTTAGATTTCATTATTTTAGTTTGATTATATAATAATAATAATAATTATTGTCTTCGCTACTACCAGTTATTTGCTTGCAACATCTCAAACAGACTAAAAGGTATTAGGCGAAGGTGATAACAATAATGATGCTAACTTTAATTTAAGATTACCTCTTTCTGGTTCCCTAAGTTTACATGCGTTTATTTAGTTAAACGTGTGTGTGTGTGTGGCCATTTTAATGTTAAAATCTTTATGAGAATAAATTAAAAATTTGAGGTTTTATTTATTTTTTTTTCATTCTTTCGGTAAACCATTTTCTGCAAATTGTTTGACAAATTTACCAATTCCAAAGTCAATCATATGAAATATTAAACAATACAAAGAACTAAGTGGTTCAAGGCGCTAAGCTAACTTACTTAGCATCTGTCTAGTTCAAACGCCCATTAAGTTACTGGTCGTGTTTCATATTCAGAAACACGAGTTAACCTAAAAACTTGAAAAAATCGAATTTTTAAATACGACACGTTTCGTTCGTTGAAAATGTTTAATTTTTTATTGACTGCAATTATCTTTCCTTTCATTTATACTCGATTAATTATGCAGATGAGAGTATTTGAAATAAAAATTGTTAACAAGAAATAAGATCCGTAACAACGTTAAAATACACACACACAAATACATATGTTTGTGTGTGTAACAAACTGCACGCGACTTCATCAATAAAACAAAATAATTCATTAGTGAACAAATGTCAAACAAGACAGAGATTGTCAAAACAGGAAACCTTTGTACGCACTTTGAGATTTAAATAGACAAATATGATAAAATCTATGTACACGAGATAAAAAAAGGAAAGTTTCAAGTTAGCTAGCATAAGTACAATAAGTTAGTTTATGAATAGAGCTATGGACAAACGAGATGGGAAGAATTTTAAAAAACTTAATTTCAATAACTTTCAGACGTTTTCACTATGCAATTCGGCATATTTCCTTATTAGGAATTTAAATCTCCTTTGTACCTGTTGTAAAAAAATAAGAATTATTAAAAAATAATTGAAGTCGAATTTATAAAAGACCTAAAATATCTTGAAAAAACTGTCATAAAATTCCTCTTTATCTTAATTTCATATAATTTTATTTAATATATAAATGGTCAAAATGAGAAAAACTTTGAATTAAATAAACTTAAATTTGTATCTGAGGACTCTATTTTAATTTGGCCAAAATCTGAGAAGACATAGCTAATTAAATAACGAATAGATAATAAATTAGTGAATAAATTAGTAAATCGGCGAACCACTTAGAAAACAACAAATTAGTGAATCAATGAAAAACTCAGTCAATAAATTGGAGAGGTTAAGATGAAAAACGAAAAAACCGAACTTATAAAATGAAATGTAAAAGAACACACCTGAAGTAAGGTTTTCTTCTGAAGTTGAGAGGCAATCCTCATGAATATTTCTGTTGACAGGCCCAACTTTTGGCTGGTTTCAAGTAAAGTTTTGTCTTCATCTCTATTAATCATTAAAAAATTATAATTTGAGTATAAATAAAATTTTATTCTACCGGAATACCAGAATATACCAGAATCAATGTGAAGCGGATTACAATTGATGCTTCACATTCACAGTAACACAGATTGAGATCAGTCTTAAAGTTGCACAATTTTTTCCCCCAAATCTCTCCCTTTCTCTCTCTCTCTCTCTCTCATGGGTATGATATATCATTGTAAATAAGAAATAGTAACCAGTTGTTAACCTCAAACTTCAATAAACCCGAAAACCGGAGAAAAGTTATTACATTAAATGTCTCCACTTGCAAACTTATAATGTTAAAGTAAACAAATAATAAAAAGACATCTTAACAAACAAACAAACAAACAGACAAACAAACAAACAAACAAGCAGACAACCAACGAACCAACCACACAAACAAAACGAACAAATGCACAAACCTGGACCAGCCAGCATTATCCTCCTGATCATCATAGGCAAAAGAATTCCCAACACAGAGTTCCTCATTGCCACTGCAGACGACAATGAAATCATCGCCACACTCATTCTCTGGATCTTTTTTCATCTCATCTGCTGGAATATATTTGATGTCATCTGACGTGATGTCTTCTTCTTTGCAGGCATCCGTTGTAGTTTGCCTGGCATGGACACTCGTTACATTAAGTACAGTCGTATTGGTGTCTGGTAGTGTCTCGTTACATATTAATGTGTTGTTGTTGTTGTTGATTGTCGGATGTTCATCGACGGAGCTCAAGTTATTTCCGCATGTTTGTAAGTCACTTGGTTTCACATCTTCTACGACGACATCTTCTGCTCTGGTTGTTGCTGCTGAAGCTGTTGCTGTTGCGGTCGTTGCGGCTGATCGAAGTTCACTGGCAGGTACTTTGGGTATTATTGAGGATTTCTGTTCAAGCTAGAAGAAAAAAAAATCAGTCACGAAGTTTATTCATTAGAAATAATAACAATAATCCTAAATTTAATTAATAATAATAACTGATCAAGATAATGTGAAATGACGAATGATCAAGATAATGATTAACTATTTCTCAACGTTGTAAATTAAAATAAACCACAGATAAGCCATTCTTTGAAATAAAATAAGAACAACTAAGGGCCATATGAGTATTAGGTAACACCTTTAAGAGGGGGGTGGGTATAAATAACACCTCGGGGGCGTATGAATAACACCTCAGGTGGGGTGGTTATGAGATCTTGTTACAAAGAGTTACAGAAGTGTGGAGGTTTGTAAAAAAAGGTTTTTGTGTCACATAACGACAACTCCAACGTAGACATACATGCTAAATTTTAATAAAATATATCTGTCAGACATCATAAATTATTGTAAGTACATAAAAAAAACAATACACAAATACAATACAACACAATACAATACTACAAAATACAATACAATACAACACAATATAATATAATACCATACAATACAATACAACTCAATACAATACAACACAATACAATACAATATGATACAATACAACGCAATACAATATGATACAATACAATATGACACAATACAATACAACACAATACAATACAACACAATACAATACAACACAATATAATACAATACAATACAATACAACTCAATACAACACAATACAATACAACACAATACAATACATTATGATACAATACAAC
>NW_008704829.1:572515-595015 GCF_000326865.2 Helobdella robusta
GGCATCCAACCAGCTTATGTCTGAGGCATGGCAGTGATACCTGGTTCTACAACAACAACAATAATAATAATAATAATAATGAGAACTCTTTTATTTCTTCAAAAGCCAAAATATAAATATAAATTACAATTAAATATAAAATGATCAATTATTATAATAGTTAAAAGATTAATAATAATTAGATAATAATAATAATAATAATGGTTAAGGTAGTAACAACATTAAATTATAATACACACAAATGCATACACACAAATGCACACACACACACAGACACACACACACACACACAGATACAAACACACACACATACAGACACACACACATATGGTCGGTATTAAAATAATAATAATAACTAACTGATTGAACACTAACATCTTCATTAAGCTGTAGACCGATCAATTCAACCTTTCTGTCATTGTCATCATCGTCGTTATTATTATTAGTGTTATTATTATTATTACTATTAATATAAGTAGTCGTTATATTATTATTATTGCTGTTTTTATTATTCATATCATCATTATCATCATCGTCATCATCATCTATACAGATGATTAACGGTGAGCTCTTATTAAGAAGCTTTGAACTAAAAGTGACACTACTGGAAGTTGTAGCAGCAGCAGCAGCAGTAGTAATAGTAGTAGTAGTAGTAGTAGCAGTAGTCGTATTATTATTATTATTATTGTTATTATTATTATTACTATTAATGCAATTATAATTATTATTATTACAACTACTAGAGGTCAAATTATTATCGTTATTAGATGTTGTTGTTGTTGTTGTTGTTGTTGTAGGAGTGTTGTTGTCGAAGTGTTCGAATGTTTGGTTGTTGTTGTTAATGTTGTTTATAAAGTTTGAGAGTCGTATGTTGTCGTTATTACCGTCGTTGTAGTCTAAATCTATCTCTACTAGTGGGTCATTTGAATTTTGCTGCTGCTGCTGTTGCAACTGTAGCTGCTTTTGAAGCTGCAGTAACTGTTCTTTTAATTGTTTTATTTGCTGTTCTTGCTGTAATTGTATTTGCAGTAATTGTGGCTGTTGTGGTAGCTGTGGTAATTGTAGTTGTCGTAATTGTGGTTGCTGTAGAAACCGTTGCTGTAATTGTGGCTGAGGTAACTGTAGTTGTGGTAACTGTGGTTGCTGTACAAACTGCTGCTGTAGACGTGGCTGTTGTAACTGTGGCAGTTGTAATTGTGGCTGTTGTATTAGAAGCTGTTGTTGTAGTTGTGGCTGTTGTAGTAGAAGCTGTTGTTGCTGTAGTTGTGGTTGTTGTTGTAGTTGTGGTTGCTGCTGCAATTGTTGTTGTAACTGTTTTTGTTTCTGTTTACTTGGAGGATCATTTTTTATCTTGCCAGTGCTGAGATTCTTGGATAATGATGACGTCAAAGATGATGATGACGACGACGATGACAAAGATGATGATGACGTCAAAAAAGACGACGGCGACGACGAAGATGACGGGAGGAGGTTTTTGTTGATGACGTCATTAAGCCCGGCAAAACACTCGTCGTTCAGCAAATCATTCATCAGATCATTAACTTCCTTTTCTGTCGGGTTCGATTGGTTGGGTTACGGTTAGGCGATTGAAAAATGAAATTAAATTAGAAACATCTCTTTAAGCTATTTCTATCCAAACTCAACAGCTGTTGGCCTAATTCTTATCGCCAGGAACATCATCATCACTACCATTATTGCCGACACCAATATCATCATCTTCATCTTCATCATCAATATCAATACTATCACCTATTTAATCACATTGAGCCAGACAACCTAAGCAGCTTTAGAAGAAGCTTGAGAAGTTTTACGAGGTGCTACGATAAAAATTCTCTAATAATAATAATAATAATAATAATAATAATAAAATAATAATAATCGTACAATTATTACCAAATGAGACCAAGTAGATGAACTAACTCGTTATCTCAACGGCCTTATCACATCTCATCTCTTCATCTTCCTCATCATCCCCATCATCCTCATCGTCGTCAGCGTCCATCAGATCTCCCAATGCAAAGTCAACGTCCGACAAGTCGTCTCCATCTTCATCACCACCATCATCATTGTTGTTGCTGCTGCTGCTGCTGTGTTTCATCTCTGGACCTGTGAAATCATTTCAACAGTCGATTCCCCTTACTACATTTAAGCAGGCAGCGTAATACGTGACGTCATCAACCATTAGATGACTTGTACTATCTAACAATTCTGAATCTCAACTGACTACTATTGATTGATTGATCAGAGATTGCTAACATTCAGCAAATTTCAACCGGTCTTTTCAATAATACAATTTAGCCAGGCAAATTACAGCAGAACATTATTAAAAAACCTCCAATGAAACCCTCAAACATTTCACACGTACATACACGCACGCACGCGCACACACACGCACACACACACACGCACGCACACACACACACACACACCAACTTTTATCCTGGATTAAGCCGAGTAGAAAATGGCACCAGTCAGCATCAAAACCAGTGGCAGTAGCGTCAACTCGATCGCCATCCGGATCGATGAGATTGGATTCCAGCTCCCAGATTGCCGTGCTAGCTAGGGAGTTTTGGGATCTGGTTCTATGGGATATGCAGCTGCTGTGGCTGTTGCAGCTGCTACTTAGCAACTGCAATGAAGTAGTTAGTTGATGGCAGTTAGTAAAATTAGTAATACTAAATGGCAGATTAGAAAATAGATTAACAATCACAACAACCTCATGCGCTATAAGAAGATATTAATGATGCTATGAGCAACAACAACAACAACAATAACAACAAACATAAAATAATAAGCACACGTACGCTAAGGCAAAAAATTAAACTAACCCGATCAGCACCATCTTCATCATCATCATCAACGGAAATGACGTCATTATCATTACTATACGTATTATTATTATTATTATTACTACTATTATTAGATAAAGTTGTATTATTATTATTATTATTATTATTAGTAGTAGTAGTAGTAATAGTAGTAGTAGTAGCAGTAGTAGTAGTATTATGATTATTATTATGAATATTATTGATATTATTATCATTATTATTATTATTATTATCACTACTACTGTAAACATTACTACAGCCAATACTACTATGCATATTACTACTTTTATTACTACTACTGTTGTTGTTGTTGCTGCTGCTGTTTTTGTTGTTGCTGTTGTTGTTGTTGCTGTTGTTGTTGTTGCTGCTGTTGTTGTTGTTGTCTTCGTGTTCCAATGAGAATCTGACTCTTTTCCTTCTAGCTGAATCAATGGAGAAGGTTGACGTCTGATGTAAGGCAGACTAAATGTGAAGAAAAAACAAATATTGAATTTAAAGTTAGGCTATTAAAAATCAAAAAGGTTATCTCCGTCACTCACTCACTCACTCACTCACTCACTCACTCACTCACTCACTCACTCACTCACTCACCTAATCATCAAAACCAATCATAAATAGAATAACTAGATCAACATTAGTACTAAAATTAAAACAGAAAAATAAACAAAACTGAACAAAGTAGCCAAGTGAAACAATACCTGCTTAAGAATGGAAAAACATTGAGATGAAGAGGACGACGCCAGCGAAGATGATGTTGATGGTATTGGTAAAACTTTAGTAGAGCAACCGGATGTAGAGAGGACAGGGTTAACAATAGCACTGGATGAAGATGGCGGGAGTTTATCCTTATTTTTATCATCATCATCGTCGTCGTCGTCGTTAGAGACTTCGTCATCATCTTCACTCATCGGAGATGAATCGCTATCTTCATCTTCGTCATCACTTGCCTGTTGTTTGTGAGTGAAAATGCATGTGAGTGAATAACCGTGTGTGTGTGTGTGTGTGTGTATGTGTGTGCGCGCGCGCGCGCGTGTGTGTGTAAGAATATATTTAAATCTTATCAATAACATCCCTTTCCAATAACTACATTCCATACCATAACAAAATTCACTTTTGAAACTGATAAACTACATAAAAAAAAACCTTTAGCTCATCAGCAGTGGGTTGATAGTCTTCATCATCATCATCACCATCACCACCACCATCATCATCAGCGAATTGCATGTCCATTAACGTTCCGGTGTTGTCCGCGGGTTTGGTCAGTTGGCACAAGGCAGTCAGTTCCCACGTTGGAAGATCCTGAAATGATGACGATGATGATGATGACGTAATGATGAGTATGTTGATGATGACGATGCTGATGATGATAATGTTGCTGGTGGTGGATAACTGAATGTGATAGATGATGAATAAGAAGATGACAGTGATGATGAATATGTTAACGATGACAATGATGGTAATGATCATCTCTCATCATCATCTTCGTCATCATCCTCAAACACTACCTCTCCGGCTTTTAGAGCTTCCTTGAGTTTCAACCTGGTTAGCCTGGGTTCAACTGCAACCTCCTCCCTAACAAAATCTTCCACAATTCCTTTTTCCCTCTTCGACTGTTTCCGTGGTGTTGTCGTTGGAGTCGCCGCTTCTTTGTTCATTTGCAGCTACGTGCAGACGAGAAAAATACACAATTTATATACGAAGGAAAATAAATTTAGAACTGATTAAATAGAATCTCCTTAAAACGATTTTTTTCTCTAAACTATTTGAGATCTAAACAAACGAACACTTTTGAATCGCAGACTAACAAAGTAGTCAAAAAAAATCAAACTCATGATGAAGAAAAGTAACTTTTGTGGTCCCAAAATAGAAGTCTAAAGCTGCCACAAAAAGTGAAAAATTTACTAGAAACAACAAATTGGTACAAAGTAAATGAATAATAGGTAGATATTACATACTATCTCAAACTGAGACAAGCCATCCTTCAGTTCTTTTGTGGTCAAATTTGGCAACTTCTTCAAATTTATCTCTTCAAACTCTGTTTTATTTTGGCTGTGTAGAGTAATTGATGAGAATAACAATAATAAATTAAAACAAAATAATAAAAAAAATTAATTCATCGTGTGCAAATAACTCCTACAAAAAAGCAGATTTTTCCCAGCAACCTTAATTGCTATCACACTAAAAAGTTTGGCTAGGAAGATAAATTTACGAGAATAAAAAATAGTTTCTTACAAGTTTTTTTTGCATATTTTGTTAAAACCGTGAACTTTATATCTGCTTATCATTAGCATATTAGAAATTTTAGCCTACAAAAACCTGAATTGAAAATTTGTATTTGAAATATCTAAAAAACAAACAATAGACAGACCACTTGGAGACGATAGGATGATTACTGAAGAACCAGGAGAATTCCTCAGTAAGGAGTGAGAATGTTCCGATCTGCTTCTGAATGAATGTCTCCATCTCAGCCCTGCTCACGTTTCCCTGGAGAAGCGAGGCCAACATCAGCAGACACCTGTGAAATACTTGAGGGCGTCTCCTCAAATATTTCTAATGAGTGGAAAATTTAGGGTTCTATTTTGGTTCATCTTACATTAAATTTAGTTAACTTTGTCTATTTTATTAATCCTATGTAAAGTTGAATTATTTAGGAGTCTATTCTATTAATCTTATGTAAAGTATAATTATTTTGGATTCTATTTTATTAACCCTATATTAAATTTAATTATTTCACCAACTTTATTTGATGTTTACAGAAGATATTTTAAAGGTGTAACAATAGTTAAAATTATTATCATTCTGAATGAGGATCAAGTTATTTATCAATGAGAAAACTGTCCAACAAATACTAACTCCAACTTCAAGGATGGGTTATAATTACGATGCAATTTTGTTGAAAAAATGTGCAACCCATCAAACAAAACAACAAGCGACTCCATTAAACTAACTGTCAACCATTACACTGAGTAACAACGATACAACACACACCACAAATGATGAACAACTCAACCGTCTATCACTCATCCAACCATCATACACTCTCACTCACTCACTCACTCACTCACTCACTCACTCACTCACTCACTCACTCACTCACTCACTCACTCACTCCATCAATCAAAAATCCAACAAACATCAAAAAATATTACAACATACCAACGTAAACAATTTCACGGGTTATTAAACAAACATCACCATCCTATTAAATCATTATATACCATCAATTTCACCAGGAACATTCGAGACTTTTCAAACTCAATAGAGGCGGGTTTGTACTGAATATTCATGAGCTCATCAATATTCATGAAGCCAGACAACATGTGAGTAAGGTCAGGGTGATCTCGCAAGACAACACGCATACTTTTGTGCAGCTCCTCATAGGCCATTGTTAGCTATATGGTTGTACGTTTGTGTCATTTTAGTATTCAAGAAGTATAGTCGTTCGTTTGTATGTATGAGTGCTTATAGATTGTATCCATGTAGGTGTGTGTTGTATTTGTGTGTAGATAAAAGTAGAAGAAACATACAATGCATGCATGCATTGTATGTTTTTTCATGTATGCATTTAAGTAAGGAAGTAAGTAGACCAACATCTTAAGAGGTTTTCAGGCATGCAACGAGATGAAAAGATGGCAGAGTTACCCTTGGAATTGTAATTCCAAATTAGAAGCCAAAGTATTAGAAACATGTCAGTTGATTCAGTGTATACAATCAATGAAGGATGGTAGCGTCTAGAGGAAGAGAGTAGAAAGTCAAACGAAACACACAGGTGAATTACAACCATAAAAATAATATGATGGTCCCATATAGACCAGCTAGCATTCTCATACACACACACGCAATCGACATGCATAAATAATCACAGCATAGTTATAGCAACTCCCATGACAACTTGACAACTCTCATGATTTGTCAAGAGGTCATCATCAAAGACCATCAACCCAGATATGCCTTCAATGGCTGAACATCAGATAATTTATAAAATAATAAAAAAAAGAAGAAAAGCTTAGAGCAAAGACAAGCGAATCAGTAATAAATAAAACTATTTAATTAAAATTATTGAACATAGCAACTAATTAAGCACAGTTCATCAAACTATTCAACAAAGTAGTCCGAACGTAAAATATATAAAAATTGAGCCAAAGTATGAGAAAGGCAGGAGTAGACGATCAAGAAATATTGAATCATTGAATGCATACAATGAATGAACACATACAATGAATGAATACATACAATGATTAAACCCATACAATGAATGAATACATACAATGAATGAATACATACAATGATTAAACACATGCAATGATTGAATACATACAATGATTAAACACATACAATGATTGAATACATACAACGATTAGACGCATACATGGATTGAGATGAACTGCTTACAAGATGATGATAACAATATATAACATTATTGCGTTAGAAATGATAAAAAACAAATTGACAAGTTAAAATTAACGTGGCACCAAGAGCAATTACAAAACTAGCAAGAATAATTGACAAACAAAGAAACATGTCAACTCGAAAATGACAATAAGATGATAGCAAGCAGCAGCAACAACAACTACAACAACCAAACTACAACAACAATAACAGAATCAACAGCATAAAAAAAACCCCACTAACATGACTCTCATCGGAGCTTTGAGACACAACGGTCGCGAAATTAGCCAAGACTTTGAGGAGACCGTCTCTAGACAGCCTCTTCAAGCCTATCTGCTTCTTGAGACTGTCTATGAAGGACGCTATGAACAGAACACTTCGTTTGTGTCGCTAGAAAAGAAGATGATGAATAAATAAAGTTACATTTTAATGAATGAGTTTTTTTTTCAAAAGAAAATGCTAACGGTAGAAGATAGATTAGGTGGGAATGGAATTTAGACAGGCAACAAATAAAGAAGACGATAGACGAAGATGATGATGAAAATGGTGAAGATGGAGATAAAAATGGCAAATAAATTCATAAAAATGATAAGAACATGATGACAAATTCAATTAGAATTAACAAGGGGAGTGATGGCGAAGATAAAAGGTTAGGTCAAAGGTTAAAGGTACATGGAAACAATGGAAAGCTACCAGTGGGTCGAGTTTCAATATATTATGATCAAGCAAAGACATGATCATATCCTTCTTCTCCTTCATTTTCAAGGCGCGCTGTTTCTCCAGTATCTCAGATGAAGCTCTCTTTTTGTTGAAGCTAGAGAGTAAATATGAATTCCTTTAAAATCTAATTAAATTAAAATCTATCTCTAACAAATAGCCAGTGAAATTTTTCAGTCAGCCCTTCAATACTAGCTTTTTCCATCATAGCATGTATCATCATTATCTTTTTCACCATAGCATGGATAAAATTATCATCATCATACAACTTCCACAAACACGGCAAAATTTGTAATACTAGTTAGTATCTATACGAAGTGCAAAAAATTAATAAAAAATGTTTAAAACCTATTATCATTGAGAAATCAACACTTCACAAGCATTCCAAAGAAAAATGAAAAAAAGATGGAATAATTACTCAATGGTGGTGCTTGCAGACATGAGTTGTGCCAGCATCTCATCCTCCAATTCATCACTCTCAACTGACCTAGCATTCAGCTGGTCTGGCAGATCGAATCTGTCTCTATTCTCTTCAACCGCACCATCAACTGCAACTTTATCAACAAATGAAGGGACAGATTGAACAGTAACTGGCCCCGTTAATGTTGCCGATGATGTGGCCGCTGTTGTGGCTTCGGTGGACTTGGCTGCTGAGAGAGACACCTCCACGATTTTCGGCCTAATGGGGACTATCCTTTTCACAACAATTTTTTCCTTTTTAGGCGGCCGACCGGGAGATTTTTTACAATACGTTGTTGCCGGATTAGGCAGGAGACCTTTCGGAACCAATGTTCTCTGCTGCTGAACACGTCTCACGACTGAGGTTGAGGCCGTGCTCAAAGACGTCGAAGACGGTAGCAATGCAAAGGAGCATATTAACGACGAAGAAGAAGAAGACGACGACGATGAGGAGGAGGAGGACACACCTACAGATGATGATTGCTGCAGTGGTTTTTGGATGAAGCCCACGGTCAGACCTGATGATAAACCGGTTAGACATTTCATTTTAATTCTGCTACCGCCGGCAGACGATGCGTGTTGAGATGAGAACTCGGAAAACTTCCGTTTCAGTGGCCTTATGGGGTATTATTAAAACACCAAGATGTCACGGTGAAACAGATAAGGAAGATGATCAGGTTAACGTAATTACGACAAGCATGTTTTTAAAAACAGGAAACAGTAAAAAAACTTCGCCAACCTGACTTGCTCGACTGAGGTTGGTGCCGACTTACTCTGCTGAACAATTAAAATATATGACGCTATTATAACATAAACCAGAAATTTTTTTTAAAACGTCAATTCGTTAGAGGTATCAGCCAATCAGTAAGAACAATGAACTTTTCAACCAATAAACTAACGGCTTCCAGTAGAATTTTCTCTTTATAGTTTGCTACCCACCGAGGCACAGCTTCGATTGGCTGATCTTTCAGGGGTTTTATATCTCCTGGACCAATCAAATTCAAGGACTTCGGAAAGGCGGGAAGCTTTTTCAGTTTCTCATAAAACTGACGTGGTGTGGTTCGCAAAACTTTATTAAATTAATGATAATATTCAAAGCAACAAACAAATATTTACAAACAAACAAACGAACGAACGAGGAAACATTTGCAAACAAACATTTGCAAGCAGTCAAAGAGAAAGTATGGAAAACCGACACTGAGGCCATTATCCGGCATGAGATCTCTCTTTCTAATGTTCCTCACCCTGAACCTGATCTGGTTCTCACTTTTCAGAGGCAGCAGGTAGGCGGAGATCAGGTTCAACCTCTTCGGGATGTTCTTGAATAACTCCAAGCCCATTGCCAACAAGCTGAAACGTTACATTACAAAAAAGTATTTCATTTATAAGGTATTGTAACAATAGATAGATATTCTTATGAAAAATGATGATACCCATGAATCTCTCAAAATAGTAAAAAGAAATAACAAAAAGCTTTCAGCCCATTACTAAACAAGCTAGCTAATAAAACATAACAACAACAACACTGACACACACACATACACGCACGCACACAAATACACACACCACACAAGCACACACACACCCAAGTACACAGACTAACAGAAATAATAATTAAGTTAAAAACCAAACATACTTGTCTTCAGACTTCAAATAAAAACATTTTCTGTACTTAATTACATTGCCAGTACAATCGTCTTTAGTTGGTTTAGTAGTGGCGGTTGTTGTAGCATTGGTAGTAGTAGTAGTAGTAGTAGTAGTAGTAGTAGTAGCTGCTGTTGCTGCTGAAAGCAGATGGTCCGGAATATCAAAAGCAAGATTCATTTTTGGAGCAAGAGATGGATAGATAAATGCCAGACTATGGATGAATACGTCTTTCTGTCTGTCGTTCAGTTCACATGTACTCTTGCAGTCTGTTTGTTTGTTTGAATGTATTTATGTATGTTTGTAGGTATGTTTGTAGGATTGTTTGTATGTATTGTTATATCCATCGAAATGGTCTGAATTGATTATCATCAATTAATTACTGTTATCTTGTTATATTTGTTATCTTTCTTATTTGTCATTGATGGTGAGCCGTAAAATTTCTTTCTACCATAAAAAATTGTAAAACTCTACAGTATGAGTTGCAAATAGCGAAGTTATTAGCGAGGTTCGAAGCGAAGTTTTAAACGTGATTGATTGTTAAACAGTTAAACATTGGTGCAGGTAGTGACAAGCGTTAAAGTTTACAACAGTATGTGCGTTTATATGTTTGTTTGTTGTATGCATGTTTGTTTGTTTGTTTGTATGTATGTAAGTTTGTTGTATGTTTGTATGGTTTTTTGTTTGTATGTATGTTTTTTTTGTATGTAGGTTTGTTGTATGTTTGTTTGTTTGTATGTATGCATGTTTGTTTGTTTGTAAGTTTGTTTGTATGTATGTTTGTATGTAAGTTTGTTGTATGCATGTTTGTTTGTTTGTATGTATGTATGCATGTTGGTATGTAAGTTTGTTGTATGTTTGTTTGTTTGCATGTACGTATGCATGTTTGTTTGTTTGTTGATTAACTAAATAAATGAACTTTTAAAAATTGTTAATTCTTATAAAATTGTTCTTCCAAAGAATTAAAACTTTTAATATGCCCCAGGGTCAGTAGAATTTGTAGCTTACTCATTTAGACACGTAATAGTGGAGAATGATGTTTAAAGAATAAAAAGCAACAAACAAACAAACAAATGCTTAACTCTAAGGTTGATTACAATCAAATTCAATGAAATTAAGCACAGGAAAAAGTAAGCAAAGAGACAAACCAACAAACAAACAAATTAAACAGACATACAAACAAACAAACAAACATACATACATACAAACAAACAAACAAACCCTTATGAGAAAGAAGAGAAGGTGATCTGTACATGATTTGGATGGCACTCATCAGATTGGGGGCATTGATGGCAGAGGTGGGTGACAGCTGCGAAAGATATTGCAGCTCCAGCTGTTTAGAAAACATTCTCCATCTAACAGGGCTACAAACTACGTCAACTAACACAACTAACACAGATCTAACTTATTTGCAAACATTTAACAGAAACTTGGAACAATTTTCACCAAAAAATGCTTATTGTTTGTTATCTTTTGCACCAAGAGGCCTCATAACTCAGCCTACTACAATGAAAAATGAGCTACAAATAATTTTTAAAAAAATGTTACTTTCCCTTCGATATACATATTTCAAAAATTTAAAAAAAAAAAGATTAAACATTGAATATAAATTTGAGTGCCAAATGCAAGCAAAAATAAAACCAAGAGAATAACGCCAAAACTAACGAGCATGTATCTAGAGGCGTTCCTTATGTTGAGAATGTTTACATCGGCGTCCGTGTGTGACGTCAAGACGAATGTCTGTGCAAGTAACTGCACGTGCTATACGTAATTATCAATTATTATAATTAATTATCATGGTCGTGTTAACTAAATATTATTAACTATTATTATTATTAATTATTATCGTTATATAAACGAACGAACAAACAAACAAACAGACAGACAAACAAACAAACAGACAGACAGACAGACAGACAGACAGACAGACAGACAAACAAACAAACAGACAGACAAACAAACAAACAGACAGACAGACAAACAAATAAACAGACAAACAAACAAACAAACAGACAAACAAACAAACAAACAGACAGACAGACAGACAAACAAAAAAACAAACAGACAGACAAACAAATAAACAGACAGACAAACAAATAAACAGACAAACAAACAAACAAACAGACAAACAAACCTGTGCCATCTGAACAGTCAGCTGCGTTAACAACTCCTCATCGAACGTACATCCAATAGATTCAACCGGTTTGTTTTGATTATCTCTAACAGAGGAAGACTTTAATTTTTCTCTTGCTCTCTTAAGAGTTCTCTTACCACCACTACCATTACCACTACTACTACTACATTTATCATCACTGTATCTTCTAGCGTAGCCAGAGCCATGGTCTTCATCATCATCACTTTCATCATCATCTTCATTGCTATAGCCTTCATTGCAATTATTACACAGCAGACCAACAGAGTCATCAAACTGAACGACGGATTTCAGATTGTAAAACTTATTTTCACCAGACATTCCAGAGGTCACTAGTGATTCAGTGTTAAGGATGGTAATAGCAGCTGTAACATTTACAGCAGTGTTAGTAGTACTGGTAATGGCGGTATCCGTCATTGGAGTATTAGTACTGCTAGTTAAAGAGTGTTGTTGTTGTTGGCTGTTTAAGAGGCTGGACAAATGTACATTGCTTGCAGAATCCAAATCAATTTCAACAACATGGTCATCTTGTTGGTTTCCTAGTTGTTGTTGTTGTTGTTGCCAGGCAATTAAAGATTCAACTTTTTTAACAGTGGCCCACTTGTTTGCAGGATTCGTTTTCACTTTTGAAACGTTGTTGTGGTTGTTGTTGTGGTTGCTGTGGCTATTCTTTAAAGATGACGTCGACGATGACGAATGTGGCGACGACGATGTCGCCGATGGTGGTGGTAGTGGTGGTGGAAAATGTTTGTTCATCACCTCGTACCCACCACAGACCTCGTACAGCTCGTTCATGAGGTCGTTCATCTCTTTCTCTGATGATGTTGTTAGCATTGTCATTCAGTCAGATTATCATCATATATATATATATATACATATTTTAAATTGCGTCATTCTCGACATCTCAACCACACCACCATAATCATCATCGACATCCACTCACTCACTCACTCGCTCACTTACTCATTCGCTCGTTCATTCACTCACTCACTCACTCACTCGTTCACTCACTCACTCATTCACTCACTCGTTATCTCAACAGCTTTATCGCATCTTCTCTCCTCCTCGTCTTCTTCTTCTTCCTCCTCCAGCTCACCGAGGAAATTGAACTCGGGATCATTGAAATCATCGTCCTGTTGGACTGTGCGTGCAATCACCAGTTACATTACATACGTTGTAATTAACGACGCGTAATCAATTCGTAATCAAGTGTAAATGATGCTAACCAACACACCGACAATTGAAATCACATTCATTCATCCAATCACAAACAGTCACACATTCTCTCTCTCTCTCTCTCTCTCTCTCTCTCTATTTATCTATCTATCTCTATCACTCTATCTATCTATCTTAGCTTTATCCTCTTTCAGACCGTTCATTCATTCAAAAAGCTAATAACAGACAGACAGTCACACACATTCTCTCTCTTTCTCTCTCTATCTCTCTCTCCCTATCTCTATATCTCTTTCTATCTCTCTCTTTCTCTCCCTATCCATCTCTATCTCTTTTTCTCTCCCTTTTTATCTCTATCTTTTTCTCTCACCTTTATCCTCCTTCAGACCGATCAGGAAATCATGCCAGTCGCTGTGATCGCGGTTGTTGAAGAAATTTTCGCTATGAAAACCGATATCTTCATTGCAAAAGTTCATACAGTCATCGTCCGGGTCGATAAAAGTGGATTCCAACTCTGACAGAGATGTGTTGGTCAGGGGATTTTTGGACCTTGTCCTCAATGCTACTATGCTTGCAGACTGTAGAGAGAGTTGGAGGAAAAAATTTAGAAAATAAATAAAAAATCCCAATAATTAATATTAATATCATTAGATAAAATAGCCCATTTCCAAACAAAACAGAAAAATCAAAAATCCAATACAAAAATACCTAAAGTTAAATCAAAAGTGTTTTTACTTGAAATTAACAAAACAATTTAATCAATAAAAATTTCTCATTAAATTATCATTTATATTATAATATAGAAATATAAGAATAATTTCAATTAGAATTAATAACAAATTTGTTCGATCAAAAAAGAAATGATTCAATAACCAAAAAAAATAAACTAATACCTACATCATCACCAGGCTCTGTATTACCGCAGCCACTATTAATATCGCTACTGTAGCCACATGTGGCTACTTCGCTAACGCCAGTAGCAGCAGTGGTAGCTGCACAAGCGGCGGCTGTCGTCGTGAATGGTACCAGTGCAGATGTTGTAGCTGACCTGGGACTTGAATTAATTATCTCAACAAGATTATCTGTTAATGTATTGTGGTCGATGTAGTAACTGTTGCTACTGCAGCTGCTGCTGATTGGGATGCTGTTGTTGTTGTTGTTGATGATAGTTTCGGCTGCAGTGATGTCAGTTTTGTGATGATTAATTAGATTTTCAATATTATAATAATTATTATTGATTTTGTTGTCTAGGCCGCTGCTATCAGTCTTGCTGCTTTGCAGGAATCTCATTGGCTGCCTAGTCGGAGGGCCCATACACGACACCTCCTAATATGGTGAGAAAAAAATTGATTAAAAAATATATGAATTAAATTTCATTTTAACAATATATTAATAAAAAAGCACCGGAAATTATTTTACGCCAGTTTATTCGAACATTGAGGTGCTCAAACAGTTCAAACAAAAGTTAATTCTGTCTTGGTGACAGAATTTTTCAAAAAATGTCTACCTGTCTTGAAGAAAGGTTCCCTGAAGGGCCCAGCGATGACAGTGGTGATGATGGTGGGGGCAGTAGATGGGTTGAACAGGTCGGAGGAGAGATGGGGGTTCCGGCAGGTGAAGTGCAGTCATTCAAAAGGGATGCTATGCTCTCTTCATCATCGCTTATGTGCTGTTGTAGAATGTGGGTGTAGATGGTTTTGAAGGTTGTTTGTACGCTGGAAAGCATGAGGATGATCAAACAAAACGAAATCCTAACGGACCTTCAACTCATCGACAGTAGGTTGGTACTCATCATCTTCATCTTCGTCCTCACCGAATTCCATGTCCATCAGAGTGGCAGTGCCCGATGGGTCGACTGGTTCTTGAATGGAGGTCATGACCCAGGTCGGTGGAATCTGAAATGATGACGATGATGATGATGACGTCACTGATGAGTAAATGTTCATTGGATGACGATAATCTCTAAGATGTGTCTATTTTACACACACTTTTTTCTACAATAACTAACCAAAGTAATAAAACGATTTCTTTCAATTATTTATACCATTTTTATTCATCATCGTCATCATCATCATCAGTATTATTATATCCATCATCATCATCCTCATCATAATTATAATTATCCTCATTATCATCATCATCTCTCCTTCCACCCTAGCCTACCTGTCCAGTCTTCATGGCTTCTTTAAGCTTGGACCTGGTCATCTTGGGTTCGAAGACGAGGTCGATCACATCCTCCTCCTCTTCCATCGCCAGGCCCCCGTTCAACTGTTTCCTTATGACGGCCTGCACTCCTTCATCTGTTATGAGACTCTGTGGGTAATGAGAAATGTAAAAAAGATTTTTTAAATTAAGTTTTTGAATTTGAAATAATAATTGAAAAATTGAAACAATAATTAAAAAAATAAAATAATAATTAAAAAATTATTGACACTATCGAGTAAACTGAAAATTCATCAGCCCCAAACTCAATGGCTAGATGATTGTTAATGTTTATACAAAAGAAGAATATTGAATATACAAATTTGGTAGACAAACTCATCTCACATGAAGAATGCTCTTGACATTGAAAGTACTCAGATTGATCTTTTTAGATGCCTCTTCTAGGTTTTTCTGAACATCCCTTTCTAAGTTGAGGTCGACGTCGTCGATCAGTAAAATATTAGTGTCAGTGCTATCAGTCGTTGAGTCTGTGGTTTCTTCCTTTTCTTTGTCAACTTCCATTTGTTGTAACTTTATGTAGAATTAAATCTAAATTTTATTTTTTTTTGTCAAAAAAAATAAAATAAAAAACAAATAGAACTAGGTCAGGATCTTATCTGTCTTCTTCTATCATATAAGATAGAGTTTATTAATTAAATTAATAATCCAAAAAAATCAAATGACAACTTAATTTAAATTTTAATTTATTTGATTCTCAAGAAATAAGAATTATAAGAAATAAGATAGTTGAGATTTTGTTATGTTTTCCCTCAAAAATGCAAAAATTTCGAGTATTTACACCAACAATTAAATCAAATTATCATCGATTTAAGTATAAAATAAATCAAACCTGGGTGTCCATAATCGAAAAATTAATTTTAAATCTAAATCAAGAATTTTATTTACATTTGAAAATGATTCTCTCGCGTTATATTGAAGAGGAGCAAAGACTTGAAAATTTTCATTTTGAGGTTCTGTGGTTCTGAAATATCAGGCATTTATTTGTCATTTCTTCCTTATCTTATTGAAGATTATTTAACGAAAATCAGATGAAAATCGAATTTTTTAAAGAATTTTTCAAATTATCTTCGTGTAGAGGTACGTATGTTTCAATTTCATTGATATCTGAAAGTATATTGTGTGTGTGTCAGCTTGATAAATTTGATAAGTAGTAGTATTAGTAGTATTAGTAGTGATATTAGTAGTATTAGTATTAGTAGTAGTATTAGTAGTAGTAGCAGCAGCAGCAGTAGTAGTAAGAGTAGTAGTTAGTAGTAGTAAAAGTAGTAGAAGTAACTGGTTGAATTAATTAAACTTTTTAATTCTCCATTATGGCGGGAATTAGTTGGAAATGACCAAAAACATTTTGCCAATCCTAATGCTAAGTGTAAAATTTTTCACACATACACACAAATATCCCATATGTATATGGCTGTGATATCACAGTGTGTGTGTGTGTGTGTGTGTGTGTGTGTGTGTGTGTGTGTGTGTGTGTGTGTGTGTGTGTGTGTGTGTGTGTACGTTCAATTTTTTTATGTGAAATTTGATTGAAAACACATGGTTATGTACGGAATCAAGTTTGATGCCTTGTGTTTCGAGATATCAATTAAATTTCTTTTCTTATTTTATAAAATAAATTTAAATTATTTAAATTTAAATAAAAAGTGGTTTTTTAATTTTATTTTGATAGCTCTAGCTCGTTAAAGTTGGAAAGTGTTAAAGTTGGAAAGTAATATTTTGTGGCTAGCTTTGATAGCGGATTATTTTACGATAATAAATTTAAAATTAATTTTTACATCATTTATAAATTGACATTTGTTCATAATAATAGTTTATATTAGAGGTGGGCAAACTTTTTGCTCTGAGAGCCGCATTGAGATTGAGAACTATTTTACCTTTGAAGGGTCGCATATGTACTTAAATAGCAAATTTTTTCGACCCGGGGGGAGATTTGTGGCTTCTTTTTTGGGTCATAATGTCTGGTATCTTAGTACCGTAGTTTGCCCACATCTGGTTTATATTATTTTCGTAATTTTTAAAATTTTTAAAATTGTTATATAAAATATTTTTATTTTAAATAAATTTATAAATTTTCCGCAAATTAAACTTAATCCTGTGGACAAAAAAAAAACACTGTCACTTTATCTTTGATGGCATATTATTGTTAAAAATCATTAAAATCAGTTAAACAGGGAAAGGAAAAAGAATAAAAACGTAATTCAAACGAATGAAAAAATTTTGTGACAATTTTTCGTAATATTTTTTCTACAAATATTGTGCCTATTATATGTCTACAACTACAACAACAACTCCAACATCAACAATTAAAAGTTCAATTACTAGTATTCCCATTTCGACTATTGCTATATTATTACTACTACTGCTGCCATGAATCTCTCGCCATCCAGAGCCGCTGGCGTTTCAAATTTTTTTCAATACTACCCTTATCTTACTCCGCGACCTCAGTTTTTAATTCTACAAGAACCACTGCTGTTACAACCACAACAGCAAGAGCAACAATTACAACTGTTACCTTCACAGCTACCACAACAACGGCTTTTGTTGTATCAACAACAAGTGCAGCCAAAACTGTCGACAACTTCACAACTACAACAAATACAGCCGTCGCATATAATAAAAGTACAACAACCACAACAATCACAACAACCGCAGTGGCAATCTTTACCACAGCCACAACTGCCGATAACTTCACAACTACAAAAAATACAGCAGTCGCCTATAATAAAAGCACAGCAACCACAACAACCACAAAAACCGCAACAACAGCAGCAACTATCTTTACCACAGCCACAACTACCGATAACTTCACAACTACAAAAAATACAGCAGTCGCCTACAATAAAAGCACAACAACCACAACAACCGCAGTGGCTATCTTTACCACAGCCACAACTGACGATAACTTCACAACTACAAAAAATACAGCAGTCGCCTATAATAAAAGCACAGCAACCACAACAACCACAGCAACCACAACAACAGCAGCGGCAATCTTTTCCACGACCCCAACTGCCGATAACTTCTCAACTAAAACATATACAACAGTCGCGTAAAATACTACCACAACAACCGCAGCGACCTTCTTTACCACAGCCACAACTGTCGACAACTTCACAACTACACCTGTTGAATATAATAAAAATACAACAAGCAAAACAACCACCGCCACAAATATTACTACAACTCCTGCCCTTGTTACATCAACCAAAGGAACGTCTGCAATTTATGTTTCTTCCACATAACTCACATATGCAAACAAAAATGCTCTTATATTTACAGCAGCAAAGAAGGCATCTCCTATTTTTCTCTCCAGAACCACTTCTAAGACGTCTAGAAAGACCAACAACTTTGATAACTTTACCACAGCAGCTATCGCTAATGATATCTTTAGAAGAACAACTAGTACAACAGCAGCTGCTACAACGACAACAACAACAGCCACAACAGCCATCTCTTTTGTTATCTATACATCAGCAATTACTACTGCTACTGTTAAATTTAGATGAACAATCCCAGAGGCTTCAAGAGGAGGAATTTCGGTTTAATTCACTGGACCGAAAGAAACTGTTGCATGTGCTATTTCTCCAAAACGTGACACAAAACCGTCTGCTATCGCTTTTGCCGCTTCAGCAACAACAGCAGCAGCAACAACAATCATCGCAACAGCAACAACCACAACAGCAACAACAGCAACAACCACAGCAACCACAACATCAACAGCAGCAACCACAACCACCACAACAGAAACAACAGCAGCAACAACAGCAACAGCAGCAACCACAACATACACAACAACAGCAACAACAATCACAACAAGAACAGCAATTGCAAGATGACCAACAACTACTCCCGTTATCTTCAGAACAACAATATTATTTCCTTCATTTGCTAGCTTTACAACAACATCGACTAATACTCCTATTATTTTTTCAAGAACAACTAGCACAACAACTAAGAGAACGAACGAGCCAAATCTTACTAAATCAACGACAGCCGCAGCAATCGGACGATCCACTTGTGTTTGATTTACAAGATCTAAAAGTGCAACGTTTTCTGAGCTTCTTAAATGAAAAGCTACAAGAAATCGTCCCACAACTAGTACAACAACTATTTGGCATTAGTCTAACTCGGTGACGAATTCTGCTTTCAAAATGCAGCAACTACTACTCTTGCTAATGCTTTTTTTTGGCTTACTAAAAACAACCTGCCAAAAAACAAAATATTTGTAAACAATTCATCAATGATATTGTAAACAATTCATCAAAAATGCGGTTAAAAATTCACCAAAGACATAACAGGTCTGGTATAACTGGTCATGTTTTTTGAATAAACGATAATAAAAAAAACAGAAACACAGGAAACTTGAACTTGGTTGAAAAGAAAGATTATATACAAAGAATTGTAGGCAATGTTGAGATGATATTTTCTTCTCTTCCTGTGACCAAATTTATATCATCAAGAAACAACATGATGAAAATTATTTCCTAAAATTATAAACAAAAATTATTTTTGCTGAAATGCTTTTGACACTGATATCATTTTGAAAATAAATATTCTAAAGTAATTATTCTAAAAATCTAATTTGTAATAACCATTTGTGTAATGGTGTCAGTTGCGGCCAGCTGTAATATAGGTTTTACGAAAAAAATTAAAAGCCCATCCAGGATGTCATACACCTTCAGAATATTTTACAACATACCCGAAATGCATTCACTCGCAACACCATTTGTTGTATTTCTAATACGACACATAAAGCATGTTTTATTTTAAATGTTGTAAAGTGTTTTTAGATAAAAATTTTGCAATATTAAATAAATAATACACAAAATGGCGGATCTTAACAACTCTAACCTTTCAAACCGATTATACAACTGTTTTTATCAATGTATAACTTAACTGCGAACCGTGTTTATCGATGTATATATAACTTAACTGCATAATCGCTTTTGATGCTATTGACTACTTCTTATTTTAAATGCTAGCTTTTGAGTTAAGGATCATTCGGATTGAAGAATATGTTTAATGTTTCAATAAATCGTTCATCTGCTGTACCGTGATTATCTGTAACCAGAATTTTAAAAAATTGTTTCAGAAAAAAAATTGAATAAAAATGATTACCAAAATTTATTTTAAGGTTGAATTAACTGTATGATGCTCATTAAATAATACAACCAAACCAAAATCTTGAAACAAATTTTAAATTGTATATCCAAATATCGGCAAAATAATTTAAATTGAATGGTTGGCTAAAGGATCAATGTATTTACAGGAGGTTTTTACATCTAAGGAGATTTTTACATCTCAGCCAAAACCAAACAGTAACTTTAATGGAAATGAAATGATTGTCTTAGATGATCCGACAATAACGAAATAGCAGATTGTCGATGAACTGTAAAAGGAAAAAGAAGATAAAAACCACGGAAGCGATGATTTCAATCCAGTATTTCTGAAAAATATGAGAGAGGACATTGCGGAAGCCCTGTTAACACTTTTCAGGATGAAATACCATCAGATTGGAAAGATGCAATCATGGTGCCACTCTTCAAGAAAGGATAATTAAGAAGATAATTGCGAACCACTTGGCAAACAACGACATCATATACAAAAGCCAACGCGGATTTGTGGGTAAGCGTTAGTGTGCTTAATTTTTTTTGAAGAGGTTTAAGAAAATTTTGACAAAAAAAGCAGTGGATATTGTGTACTTAGATAGACGGCAAAAAGTTGGTATCGGAGGAAGTTTCTAAAACTGGAGCAATGTTACAAGTGGGGTTCCTCAAGGATCCGTATTAGGACCGTTGCTGTTTGTAAAATACATCAGTGATATTGATCTAGGGACAAAGTATAAAATTTCAAAATTTGCAGATGACACTAAATTATGTGCTGTTGTAGACAACGATGAAAATGTTGAAATTCTAGCAGGCGATTTGCGAAAGATATGCAAATTGGCAGAGGATTGGCAGATGGTATTCAACACTAACAAATGTGCAGTCATACACATGGGAGCGAACAACGAGGCAAACGTATTCAAACTTGGAGACACACCACTAAAAAATGAAGACAGATTAAAAGTTTGTGTGGATTGACAACATTAGAAAAAAGAAGAACAAGAGGAGATTTGATTCAAGCATACAAAATCATCACTAAGAAAGAGAATTTGGAATCAACAAAATTTGTTGAGCTTAAGACAAACAGTAAAACAAGGGGCATAAATATAAAGTCTTTAAAAAAAGTTCGGGCTCGATGAAGCAAACATTTTTCAGCTGCAGAGTTTTCAACGAGTGGAAGAAACTGGTAGATGAAATAATATGCGCAGAAACAACTAATAACTTTAAAGCAAACTTGGCAAAAGTAGGATATTAAAAAAAAGTTTCAGAGTGGTCTTGTCACAGACTCAGTCTTCTTAGATCACTGTAAGAAATCTTTGTCATGTTATATTATGTTGTAATATAATAAATTTTGTAATATATGCAAATTAAAAAACACGTTTTTCAAATTTTGTTACATTACATTTTCTCTCTAAATCCGCTAAATTCATTCGTTCACTAGACATTAAATAAAATTGAAATTTGTAGAATTAAGTTTAAATAAAAAATACAAACAATTCAGTGATAAGTTAATGTAAATAAATTTTGTTTGAACCAACCAACAATAAAATACAAATTCAGCAATTTTTGTTTTGTATTAGATTCTATCTCTCTTTCTTTCTTTCTCTCTTTTTTTCTTTCTTTCTTTTTCTTACTTTCTTTCTCTGTCACCTGACACACACACACGCGCGCGCGCGCAAACGCACAAACACGAGTTAAGGGTCTGTAACTAAATACAAATTAAAATAAAAAAATACCAAAAATTGCAAAAATATATATTTTTTATAACTATAACAATGTTAAATTCTATTGGGCTGATAGGCGTATTGCG
>NW_008704829.1:600862-610290 GCF_000326865.2 Helobdella robusta
TCATACATACATACATACATACATACATACATTCATACATACATACATACATACATACATACATACATACATACATACATACATACATACATACATACATACATACATACATACATACATACATACATACATACATACATACATACATACATACTTAAATACATTCATACATACATTCATACATACATACATACATACACAAACACATACACACCGACCAGCTAAGTACATTTTATCGGATGTAATTTGCGTTTGGTTTTTATGGACATATGTGTGAATGATCTCTTCTTTCTCTCTCTCTCTCTTTCTCTTTCTCTTTACCTCTTTTTCTCTTTCCCTCTCTCTCTCTCTCTCTCTCTCTCTCTCTCTCTCTCCTTTTAAACGAGATATAATAATGACCAGAGCATAAGTCTTGGTGGGTTCTTTCACTTTTATAATCATGTCGTAAATAACGACGGCTGCAATGCAGCCACACGCACACATACGCACAAACACACGCACACATACGCACAAACACACGCACACATACGCACAAACACACGCACACATACGCACAAACACACGCACACACACGCACGCACAAGGAAGAAGAGATTGAAAAGCAGTACCGATGTGGGAAAGTGAAAGAGAGAGAGAGAGAGAGAGAGAGAGAGAGAGAGAGAGAGAAGAGATAAAAGAATAGAAAAAAAAAGAAGAGATGGATATGTATATACAAAAAAAAAGAAATAGAGAGAGAAAGAGAAAAATAAGGAGAGAGAGAAAGAGAGAGAGAGAGAGAGAGAGAGAGTGAGAGAGAGAGAGAGAAAGAGCATAAACTATAGACGGAGATTTCATTTAAACAAAGTACTGCAACACAAAACGAGACGATTTAACTTTGACACCAACAATAATTTTGTATTTTTCCATTGGCGCGTCTTGATCATATGGCCATCTTAATTATACCTACATTAAATGCATCAACAACACGCGTTACATGTTTTAGGTTGCAGATTCCAACAACAGCCAGACCAGGAATCTCAACCGTTACTCCATGTTAGATTGAAGTTGTTGAAATTGTTGCTGTGTAGCCAAACCAGCTGCTAGCTACTTGAAATGTTATTTATTTCATATCAGTTTGCTTCATTTTTGAAAAAAAAAATTGTTCAATCTGCTTGGTGTATCTTTAAATATTTAATTCCTTTAAAATTCGCCCATTCCCTAAAAAAATTCATCATGATTTATGAAATAAAATATTTCACGAAGATCCTTTCAGCTGTTCTGTGCGATGACGAATGCAGTAAACAGTAAACAAACTAAATAAACACCTTTATTTATTTATTTTATTCATTATTTATTTATTCATTTAAAATTACAAAATTTATTCTAGATTATAATAAATTCGGCAATTTCTTTTTGAATAACATCAAGACAATATTTTATAAAATATAAAATGATACTCGGCTGGAGTTAAAAAATGAACAGAGAATAAAATCGAACAAATATTTCAAGAAAATAATTCCATCCATTTTTATCCCGACCAGCCGTTCATAATCCAGTTTCATGGGTAGGTTCTGAGATGGAACAAATGAACAATTATTCAAGTTTACATAGCGATCTGAATAAAAATTTCCTCCAAAACCACCCACAAATATGTTGAATGTGTATGATAGATTTGGATTCATCGGCAGCTTAAATTCTATCTTTTTCCTTAAATAAAATTCATGAAATATACAAAAAAAATAGTTCTTTCAAAAAGAAAACAATGTATACATAAATAAACAATCAACCAAATTAATTTCTTTGAAAGGAAATTTTACGGTGAAGATAGTCTTCTGTTGTGCAGGCTGTTTCAACGGAATGATTAAGGAATGCGGGCGTCTGCATGAATTCGTCATGGACGTTACTTGGAGTGTTAACTGCCTATCAAACCGGAGTTACATCTTCCAGAACTGCCTCCTCGATACGGGCCGATATAATTTCACCTTTCTCTACAACAAAGGTGATATATTTCGACCGATAGGTTGGCTTACAAATCCATTTTGTGGGTTTGGCAATTAGCGGTAGAATAAAGTTCATTAAATTTTGTAATTTCTGAAATTTCATTGGGGCCGTGTGTTTTTGGCTTTTTAAATAATTTAACATTGCCTTTTTCAATTAAACTGAACTCTAATTATTTTTATTTAGATAATCAAGGTAATTAATCACTCAAAATATCTATCTCGCTCTTCGATGTTATGCTAAAAAAAAGCTCGAATTGTCTTTAAACTTAGTCATTGCAACAGTTGAAACACGAGATTACATAAAAAAACATATCCAAAACAGAAAAATTTGTAACAACATGAATCGAATTTTTTCATTATTTTCCATGCAGTGTCAGAAAATTACAGCAACATCATCAAGCCGAGCCGGAATTTTTCCCTCTACTCAGTAACTGTCATAATCCGTCCGATCAAGTTTCTTGGTCTGAGAGAAGATAAAGATTACCAAAACAGAATTCAGCCAAAAATTGATTTCGAACAACCAACTAAGGAATTCTCTCCTGTATTTAACCTCGTCGAAAAAGACGGACTCACTCATTGCGTGATTTTTTGTTACTTAGTTTCAAATTAAACCTTGCATCAGAGAAGCAAATAAATAGTTCTTGAATTTCGGCAGGCAGTATTCGAATCTGGTTAATGCGTGATAGCAACTCGAGAGATGACACACATGGGTGTCTGTTTCCAAAATCAAATTTATATTCATATTTTTCAAATAGGCATCGCTAGAAAAAGAGTCAAAGAAAGTTACAAGGCCTACACAATGCTAACTATTAAATTAACTAATTAAGATTATTGCCACTCTTGGCTTCAATAGAAATGCTTTTTTGGTAAATTGAAATAAATTGTAAATATCCAAACTTCATTCTATTCAATATCAATACCATCGCCAACTCCCTCAACCAGATATTCATTGTCAACAAAACGCATAACTTCAAAACAGTCATCAAGACTGGTAGGTTGCTGCTCTACCTCTGGGACAATGTAACGGCGTCCAAGCAAGCCGTCGAATCTTACCAACTCATTCCAGAATTTTCCAGTAAGTTCGTTCAACTTTTGCTCTGTGATTTTCCAATTTTACCATTTTCCAATGTTACATAGTATTTTAATTAAGTTTCAATATACGCCTTTGGAGTATGTACATCAAATACTTACATAGCCGAAAATGAACATTTCAAATGAATGAATTTGAAAAGTTTTGAAAAACAAAATGACGGAATTAAAGATTAGACACGGTGAAAATGCAACAAAACTCTCTTTCAGCAAGAGTTCACAACGTTCGCTTCGACAACTCCAGCGTGCGAATCGGGGCCATCTTAACTTGTCTCTCCGATTCCGACCCCTCTGCCCACATGTGGGAATGGGTTGTGTATGAGGCCAACAACGACACCTACGATGTTACGAATGACAGCATATCGTTCAAGGAAGATGGAGTCTACATCGTCAATTGCAGGGCGTTCAATACAGTTGGCAACGAGTTGACGTCTGATTTTGTCCAAGCGAGTATCACAGTTGGCGGTTAGCGTAATTTTTTTATATATATAATATCTTAAGTATTTTTTCATTTAAATTTCAAAGTTATGCAAATTTAGGTTTGGATTTAGAGGTAGAGAGGCCACCAATCACCTAATTGAATATTATCGTCAAGATTGAATGATTTTAAAAAAATGTGAGTCGATAAGGACAATCATTTTTAGGCTTTTTATTTAATAATATTAGTGTATATTGCAATATTCGTCGGGGTGAAATCGAAAAAGCGTAAAAAATTAATTATTGTGGAATTGTGGAAACTCCATTTTTACGAAGTGTGTGGTGTGTGTGTTTATGTGCGTGTGTGTGTTTATGTATGTGTTTAATGGTGTGTGTGTGTGTGTTATTTATGTCCATAACATGAACACAGCACACATAAACGTTCAAACAGAGGTCACAACTAATGGTTAGTTATACATTTCCAATGAAAATATTGCAGCCCATTATGTGCATTGTGGGTGAATTATTGAATTACGCGTTGAATTATGTGTATTCTTCATGCTCTGTGCTTGTTTTCTCTTGAAACTTTAAAAAAAATAATTGAGATAAACTAATTAAAATAAAAAAAATTATTGAAATTTTACTTCTTCCTAGTAAATGTAACGATGACAGGAACGTCGGGTTACGCAATGGTCATCTATTCCATGATGGCCTTCATATTAGCTATCCTAATATCCGCCGCAATCATAGCTTACGTTACAAGTTAGCACATTTTAAGCTTTTTTTCAACATTTCGTTTCTCTCTCTCTCTCTCTCTCTCTCTCTCTCTCTCTCTCTCTCTCTCTCTCTCTCTCTTTCTTCCTCGTTTTTTTTCTCTCTCCAACTTCTTTTCTTCTACTTTCTCTCTCTTCTTTTCTCTCTTTCTCTCAATTATACAGTATAGGTACATCTGGTATACATTTGCATACTTATTTGAATAAATAAAATGTTTTTGTGTGTCCCTAAGTAACGATTGATATTTTTAATTAATTAACTAATTATTGTCTAATTAATTAATTAAATGATTAATTATTGCGTAATTAATTAGCTAATTACTGCGTATTTAATTAGCTAATTATTACGGTACTATGATTTTTAGCAATAACATTTTAACACATTTTATCGTTTGTTTTTTTAAATTATCAAATTTTTTTTTTAATTAGAAGGAAGAAAAAATAAAGAAATTGAAAAGCAGAGTGAAGATACTGAATCAGAAGATTAAAAATTTTCCAAAAAACAAAGACTGCATTTTGAGATATCAAGTTGAGATATCCAACAAAAGTATCTAATGAGATATATGATGGGATACTAGTGGATATCCAGTAAATGATGGAATATCTAGGAAAATCAATTTGAATATTCAACGAAATACCCAATGAGAGATCTAATGTATTGTGGGTATATATATATATCAAGATAGGGTATCTAACGAAATGGGATATTTAGTGAAATAGGTAATGAATTATAAATACCGAAAATGTTTTTTTTTTTATTAGATATCTAATTTATCGTGGATATTTAATGAGATAGGATATCTAAATGGTATCTATGTTAACGGAAATAGTTTTAACGATGAAATTTAAATGGAATCTCTGATAATAATTTTATGTCAGAAATATTTAAATATTTTTAATAGAATGTTCATAGTTGACAATTGAGATTCATTGGTTTTATATTCCGATTTGTCTTTCTTAAAAATGAAGATGAACAAAAACGTGTATTCATATTTTTTTAGAAAAACTACTACTACTATTACAGCTGTTACTACTACTACTACTACCACTACTACTACTGCTAACTACAACTACAATATGTACCTCTACTGTTACTACTAGAATGCCACTACTACTACAACTACTATTTGTGCCTCTACTACTACTACTGCTTCGACTACTACTACTACTATTACTACTACTACTACTACTACTACTACTACTACTGTTACTACTACTACTGCTGCTGCCACTACTACAACTACTACAAATACTAATTACAGCAATAATGATAAAAATAATAATAAAAACTACAATAGCGTTAACAAAAATGCCACCGTCCTTCTTCATTTGAGAGTAAATACTTAGTGACATCGTCAAGTGAACGTAAACCAAATCAGCCAACAACGACAGACGACAAAAAAATAAAAATAAAATTCTCATCGGGTACTAACAAGCATCTAGCTTTCCATATAATTTTATTAATTTTTATTATTGTTTCAATTTTTTATTCTCTGTAGTCTCTTTTTCTTCTCTTAATTATAGGGTAACACGCGAAGTTTGAAGCGATTGCCTTTTGTATGTCTGCCTTAACAACTCTTCTGTGATTGCTTTTCTTGGACTCAATCAATTATCATACACACATACATACTTACACACACACACATACATACATACACACACACATACATACATACATAATAATACATACATACAAACAAACAAACATACTTACATAACATATAAATATATAAGATACATAGACATGAAAACACAAAAGCGTTAACATATTGTAATACAGACGCAGACACGAACATACACACATTGAAGCGTACACACACACATACTGAAAAGCACACACACACACACACACGCACGCACGCACGCACACACATACATGCACAAGCAAATGCAAGAAGCTAGATAGGAGTATAAATGTGAGAGCGATGGAAGATGAAAACGAAATAACTATTGCCAATTAGGAAGATGAAGCATCTCACTGGGACACTGATGATGATAATGATGATATCTGTGAAGGTTATGATGATGATGACGATGATGTTGATGATGACGAGGATGATGAAGATGGTAATGATGATGATGTTTTAACAATGAGTGTGAGGTTTTATCGTGATTGTGATGATGATTCAGGGAGTTTTCAATATTGCGAGCAATTATTATTATTAATGTTCATTCCTATGGGGCTAATTTTAAAAAATCTCAAAAGCACCGAATGAAAAATTTGTTAAAGTTTGTGCAAAAAGCAAAAAGAAATAAAGAATTTCAAATTTTCTTACAAGCATTGCAAATTTTAGAGTACAATTAAACAATTCATAGTCTTTCACTAAGTATCTTGGTTGGCCTTTATAGAATAATTAAGGTTCCACCACAAATACACCAGATGACCTTATAAAATAATTATAGGTTCCACCACAAATACACCAGATGACCTTATAAAATAATTATAGGTTCCACCACAAATACACCAGATGACCAGACCTCATAAGCTATTAGGGGCCTCTACTTTTCCTGTTGTCCCGGGACTTTCACACGTATGAATCTAATCCTAGTACTGTACTGCTTTATCTCAATGCGATGAATTTAAAAGATATATTTGGTTGTCAATCTGTGAAAAAAAATTCTTTTTCCAGGAAATATTTTTCGAAATAGATAAGAAAACAGATGGAATGTCGGATTTTTCGATGAAGGCAAGATGTAAAATGTCATATACGATATCTCAGTGCATATGCAACTTTTTGCTTAAATGAATCTCTGAACTTAGAAAACCTCTTTCTCTCTCTCTTTCTCTCTCTCTCTTTCTCTTTCTCTTTCTCTCTCTCTCTCTCTCTCTCTCTCTGTTCGTGTGTGGTGTGTGTGTGTAGCACGTGTGTGAATGAGAATGTATGTGTGTCAATTTTCTACACGTGTTTAACGTGTTCTCCATTTTTTGATGATGAGTTGATGCAAAATAATACAGCTTGCCTATCTACGGCTGAAATGATATTTTGACAATTTTTTTGGTGACAATGCTGTGGCGCTTATCACGTGCAATGTATGTGAGGCTGATGATTTACGTGAATTTATTTATTTGTGGTTGATATCTCTGAAAATTGTATAAAAAATTTTAAGATTTTAAGAAATAATCTAGCATTTAATTTATTTTATTGTGTTTATGCAATTAATTTAACCACTTAATATAACGAAGCGAAAATTCTCATTTATATGCAGTCCTCCTTCAAGGATGAACGCTCAGCGAATTAATTTTCAAGCCATCCACCCATAAAACAATCAGCCTAAATAAACCAAAATTAAAAAAATCTTGAGAAAAAAAATGTTTGTATGTTTATTTGTTTGTTTGTATGTATGTATATTTGTATGTTTGTATGTGTGTTTGTATTTGTATGTCTGCATGTTTGTGTGTATGTCTATGCATTTGATTACGTATATTAGTGTTTCGTTATGTTTGTTGTTATTGTGTTTTAGTACGCGCATGTATGCTTATAGTGTGTGTGTGTGTGTGTGTGTCTCTCTGTGTGTGTGCTTGTGAGTGACAGCTTTCGAACCGGGTCAAAGCGCAAGCAAACAACAAACAAGTGAACGCGATGTGACCTCTCTACCAGCTGAGCTACGGTGACAATCAAATTAGATATGCGTGAATCATTCAGAGGGAAAATTCCACAAAAAAACAATCTTGGAAAAAAATTGTTGTGTTTGTTTGTGTGTGTATTTGCATGCATGCAAGTTTGTATGTCTTTTGTATGTTTTTGTATGTTTGTATGTGTTTTGTTTGTATCTAGATCTATGGTGAACATTAAGAAGGCTTGTGTGTGAACATCTACGTATGCCAATAAAGCACTATAAAATTATTTTTTAATAGGAACCAACGATATTAAATGCATAAAAATTTCATTATACAAACTCCAAAATTTTGTATAAATCAGTTGGTCATAAAATAGAACCAATTAACTAAATTGAATAATTAAGCCAAATATTTGAATAAATAAAAATAAAAATAAATGGAATTTGATTTCTAAGGAGTTTGTAATTAAATCAATTAATATGAAGGTGTTTGTGCACGCAAACAGCCTCCAATGAACATACGAACTTCGGTCTCCATCCATGCTTTCAATCCGTACATACACAATGTATGTTTCCATCGTGTACACACGCCAACATGAAGTCTCACACACACACACACAAACGATCATATTCTCTCTCTTTCTCTCTCTCTCTCCTTCTCTCTCTCTCTCTTTTTCTCTCTCTCTCTGTATCTTTTTTTCTCTCTTTATCTCTCCTTCTCTTTTTTTCTCTCACACACACCACATCTCACACACACCACATCTCACACACACCCCATTCACACACACACACAAATACACAACACAACCATCAAAACACTCGAATAACTAAAACATAACGATAATACTAAATACTAATAAATTATATTCATTTTTCTTAAAGTTCTTGGGTGCAATACAATTGCATGCATATACATACGTGCACAAGCATGTATACACACACACACATACAAAACATTCCACACATATATGTACACACATATGTGCCATTTGTGTACGTTGTTGTAGTTGTTTGTTGATGAGTTGAGCTATGTTGAGCTCAAAATACGACAACCACAGCAGCTACAACTGCAATATACACAACTACAACAGCCACAAACACAACAGCTATAACTTCAAAATACACAACTATAACAGCCACAACCACAACAACTACACCAATTACAGCCACAACAGCTATAACTGCAACATACACAAATACAACAGCCGCAACCACAACAACTACACCAACGACAGCCACAACCACAACAGCCACACCAACGACAGCCACAACCACAACAGCTACACCAACTAGAGCCACAAATACAAAAACCACAACTACAACAACATCAAAAGAATCACATCATTGCATTAACTACATCACATAGGCAGCAGCGTTTCCCTCGTCAAATTGAATTTGTCAAAATGTTTTCAGAAATAACATAGGGTATTCAATAAATACAATGGTAATACACACGCACACATACACACACACATATATACACACACACACGTACATGCACACACACACACACGTGTGCATGCGTATTTCAAAGTGCTGAAGAGTGTATACACAAATGTATACACGTCCGTGACACGAGTTTGCGTTATGTATGTATGTATGTATGTATGTA
>NW_008704829.1:610340-611153 GCF_000326865.2 Helobdella robusta
AATATGTTACATACATACATACATACATACATACATACATTCATACATACATACATACATACATACATACATACATACATACATACATACATACATACATACATACATACATACATACATACATACATACATACATACATACATACATACATACATACATACTTAAATACATTCATACATACATTCATACATACATACATACATACACAAACACATACACACCGACCAGCTAAGTACATTTTATCGGATGTAATTTGCGTTTGGTTTTTATGGACATATGTGTGAATGATCTCTTCTTTCTCTCTCTCTCTCTTTCTCTTTCTCTTTACCTCTTTTTCTCTTTCCCTCTCTCTCTCTCTCTCTCTCTCTCTCTCTCTCTCTCCTTTTAAACGAGATATAATAATGACCAGAGCATAAGTCTTGGTGGGTTCTTTCACTTTTATAATCATGTCGTAAATAACGACGGCTGCAATGCAGCCACACGCACACATACGCACAAACACACGCACACATACGCACAAACACACGCACACATACGCACAAACACACGCACACATACGCACAAACACACGCACACACACGCACGCACAAGGAAGAAGAGATTGAAAAGCAGTACCGATGTGGGAAAGTGAAAGAGAGAGAGAGAGAGAGAGAGAGAGAGAGAGAGAGAGAGAAGAGATAAAAGAATAGAAAAAAAAAGAAGAGATGGATATGTATATACAAAAAAAAAGAAATAGAGAGAGAAAGAGAAAAATAAGGAGAGAGAGAAAGAGAGAAATAAAGAGAGAGAGAGAGAGAGAGAGAGAAAGAGAA
>NW_008704829.1:619517-620426 GCF_000326865.2 Helobdella robusta
TAATAGGTTTTTTCTGTTGTGAATGATTGAAATGATGAGGATGTATGGTTGGAGCGAGTATAAATAGGAGCTGAAAAAGCATGAAAATCAGATCAGGCATTCTGCCTCGCTTAAGGCTTGAAGCGGTCTGCCTGATCTCATTTATTTTATTCATTTTTTATTTATTTTATTATATAGAGTTATATAGAGTTGCGCGGGCTATATATGTCTGTCTGTGGTTTGTATGTTGTATTTTTTTTAATTTTAGGTGGGTTCTTTAGCAGTTGCTCATACATACATACATACATCATGTTTGTTTGTGTGGTAGTATTTTATGTTCTGTTTTACTCCTTTTTCTCTTTCTTCATGAGTCTTGAGTTCAGTTAATGAAACATAGGTAGGTGAGATTAAAAATTAATTTATTATATAGGTAGGCTAGGGCATAAGGTAATTTAGTTACATAGGTAGGTTAAGGACTTCTATTCTTTTACTCTAATTGGTGGTGTGTTTTTTGTTTTGTGTTTTTTTTGTTTTGTTTCACAGGATACACTCTACAGGTACGCGGTAGTTCCTGGTTTTAGTGGGATTTTTATTGATTGAATGTGGTAGTATGCATGGTTATATAGAGTTATATAGAGTTATATAGAGTTATATAGAGTTATATAGAGTTATATAGAGTTATATAGAGTTATATAGAGTTATATAGAGTTATATAGAGTTATATAGAGTTATATAGAGTTATATAGAGTTATATAGAGTTATATAGAGTTATATAGAGTTATATAGAGTTATATAGAGTTATATAGAGTTATATAGAGTTATATAGAGTTATATAGAGTTATATAGAGTTATATAGAGTTATATAGAGTTATATAGAGTTATATAGAGTTATATAGAGTTATATAGAGTTATATAGAGTTATATAGAGTT
>NW_008704829.1:621241-628741 GCF_000326865.2 Helobdella robusta
GATTGACTCTGGATTCAAAGTCTCTTGTCAGAGGTAAGCCTTGGTGGCCAGTGGTGAACCGGCATGGTTTACTATCCGGACGGCAATGGTTTACTATCTGCACGGTAATGATTTAACATGCGGCACGGCCATAGTCTACTACCCGCACGGCTTCCGGACGGCAAATGGTTTACTATCCGCACGGCAATAGTCTACTATCCGCACGGCAATGGTTTACTATCCGGTGCCCTGGCTGTCGGTGAACCTCTGTGCAAGGAGGGAGAATGAAGGGGGACTTTCGACTATCGTACCATTAATAATTTAATATAGATTAGTTAAGGTAATTGAATAGGTAGAGAGGATTATTTTTATTAAGCAATTTGAGATGCAGGCACCGCTAAGCTTTCTGATGAGAATCTTCTCTTTATCTTTTTCCATCCCACGGGCTGTGTTTCAACAACAATCTCGAGGAGGACTGGCACCAGTTTTGGAGGACAACGTAGGAACCAGACCGCATTCAACATTCTGCCTTTGTCGATCGGACGACGGTAAGTTTTTTTACATTTTACTCTCTTTATTATTTTAAAGTATTATTTATTTGCCATTATTTTCATCTTACAATTTTTTGTTTCTAAGATTCTAGTATTCATTTACTACTACGCTGATAAAAAACTTTGTCTACAGAATGATGAGAGGTGGGCAATGGTGGGCGTCAGCACGTTTCAGATAGTGGTCTCATGATGATTTACGTATGATGATGGTGGTGTAAAAAGAATCAGCTCGTTGGCTGTTCGACTGACACTCTGAAGTTCGGATGACATCTTGTGTGCCGACCAGATGGTGATGGTCGGTGCAATGAATTACTGTAACGACGATTTTTGAAGTAAGGTTTAGTTTTGTTTTTTTATTTCTCTCATTCATTCATTCAATCGTTCGTTTTATCATTCAATATTTCAAATTATTCTTCCATTAATTGATTCGTTAATTCATTCTATCCATTTATTCGTTTCTTTGTTCCTTGATTTACTACTACGCCAATAAAAAAAACTTGTGTATAGAATGATGAGAGGTGGGCTGTGGTGGGCATCAGACCGTTTCAGATGGGGGTCTTATGATGATCGTTCCGATGACAATTCAAGGAAAACAACAACGACGATTTTTGAAGTATGATTTAGTTTTTTTTTACTTTTCTCATTCATTCATTTTATCACTCTCTTTCAAATTATTCCTTAATTAATTGATTGATTCATTCATTAAATCATTGATTAATTAATTAGTTAATTCACTCATTCGACCAATCATCCAATCATTCAGTTAATCATTTATTCGTTCGTTCTTTTGTTCCTTGATTTACTACTACGCTAATAAAAAAAACTTCTACAGAATGATGAGAGGTGGGCTGTGGTGGGCGTCAGCACGTTTCAGATGGTGGTCTCATGATGATCGTTCCGATGACAATTTGAAGATAACATTAAAGGGAAATTTGTTTTTGTCCCATCGTACCTTTGAAAGTACTCAAATTCGAACAAAGGTTTATTTTATTATTTATTATTTTTATTACTTTTTTCCAATGGCTTGTTTTTTATTTTAAAGAATTAATATTTTTTTTCAATTTAGTGTTTTCAGTACCCGGTCAAATTCACTATTCCATCGGTGCGTGCCAGATGATGGTCGGTGCAATGGAGGTTCGTCCGTAGTGAGTGAAGAAGTTTCTGGAGAGTACAGACGCACATTTACACACACACATCAATACAACACACACATACACAACATCCATTCATTCGGTGTCTTTGCTATGTTTCTTTCCAACTTTCTATTTTCTTTACCGGACTTAATTTAATTCATGGGTAAGTTAGGGATTGAGATAAGTTGAACAATCGTAGGTAGGCTATGGCTTAACATTAGTTAAAAAGTTTCAAGTAAAATAAAAACTTTAAAATATGTAAAATAAAATACCTGAAAAATATAAAATTTCTAAAACACAGAAATACAAATTTGTAGGTAGGTAGGTGAGTTGAGTTAATTATTATAGGTAAGCTAGGGCCCTGAGAGTAATTTAATCGTAGGTAGGTGACTGACTACTATTCTTGCGACTTTTTACTAGTTTTTTGTGATGTGTTTGTTGTTTGTATTTGCTTCATACCACACACACACACACATACACACACACACACACACACACACCACACACACACACACACAAAACAAACTAAATTTTATTCTCGTCGTCGCCTTAAATTTTACCTTTTTGAACAATCTTTTTAATAATGTCTATTTATTTATTTATTAAATGTTGACTGGTTTCTACTTTTTTTTTATTTTGGTTATATAATTTTTGGTATTTCCTGATTTACTTTGTATACATGCATGTATAAATAATTACTGTTTGGTATGTTGATTTAGTCATTATGATATGCTGTGAACTGTTTTTTATTAAATGTTCATGTTACGTGAATTATTCTCAGAACTTTTTTAAATTTTAATTTTCCGTCATTTTTTATTGGTATCAAATAAAAGCAACTGTTGTGTTTTTCTTCCATTACTAAAATCTCGAAATTGATTGTTGTCAAAATTGACTAGCTGACTGACTGACTGACTGACTGACTGGCTGGCTGGCTGGCTGGCTGGCTGGCTGAACTGACAGAACTTTTTTAAATTTTAATTTTCCGTCATTTTTCATTTTTGATTGGTATCAAATAAAAGCAACTGTTGTGTTTTTCTTTCCTTACTAAAACCTCGAAATTGTTTGTTGTCGAGATTGACTGACTGACTGACTGACTGACTGACTGACTGACTGGCTGGCTGGCTGGCTGGCTGGCTGACTGACTGACTGGCTGGCTGACTGACTGACTGACTGACTGACTGACTGACTGACTGACTGACTGACTGACTGACTGACTGACTGACTGACTGACTGACTGACTGACTGACTGACTGACTGACTGACTGACTGACTGACTGACTGACTGACTGATGGTGATGGTGATGGACTAACTAGTAATGTATTAAGAGAAGGAACCGACCTAGACATTTAAGATTCTTTAATTTCATTTCAATGGCGATTTCGATGATGATGATCTTATAAACTTATTTTCCGAATTCATGCTGCAAATAAGGCCATATTTCGATTCCGAATGAATCATCTTCAGTGCTCTCTGTTGTTTAGTTTAATAAATTTATTTTGAATTTTAATAAATAAGTTAATTTTGAATTTTAATAAATAAGTTTATTTTGAATTTTAATAAACTAAACGTTCACCAAAAAACTTTAGTGAGAAAAATCGAAAAAACGAACTACAAACATATTAACGCCAAACATTCGGTAGAATTTATAGAATATTGTAAAAATTATGGTCTATTACCAACAAATATATATATATATATGTATATATATATATATATATATATCTGTATATATATAGATGTGTTTTAATTAATTGGTGGCCTATAAAGTTCATCCATGTTAAACTTGCTTGGTCTCCAAGCCAGAATGTTATTCGAACTTTCTTTTTGTTTGTGTTATGTTCTGGTAAATAAAAAGTATTTTTGATTGATTGATTGATTGATACATACTAGAACTCTATCGAGAGTTTTCTACCAACTCCAGAGAATACGACCAACCAGACGTTTTTTGACAGTTGTGTCAACGACTGCCCTGGGATGGGAAAGAGAAAATTTCGGTTTCATCCTCAAAAATCTGGAACTCACTAGCTGCAGATTTGAAGAAATTCAACCACATGAGCCAACATGTTTTTAAGAAACGTTTGAAACATCATTTGTTTTTGACATTCTTAAGTGGAACTGGCGCTTCTGAAGTTTCACAATAGGAGCGTTTCACAAATCCTTTGATACAGATACGATACAGATATACATATTTATATATTATCTATATTAATTTTTATTTCTAACTATTCATTCAAACTATATTCACACGCACAGACACACACACATAAACTCACACGCACATACGAAACTTCAAAAAGCAATATTTTTTAGCGTCATTTCTTCCAATAAATATTCTGATTACTTTAAAGACGCAACAACTTGCATCAGTTATCCACAGTTCATCTTTTCATGTTCGTTTTAATTAACGAAGTGAGTTTGCAATTAATTAATGCATTCATTCATTCATTCATTCATTCATTCATTCATTCATTCATTCATTCATTCATTCATTCATTCATTCATTCACTCATTCATTCACTCACTCATTTACTCACGCACTCATTCATTCATTCTTTTATAAATTCTCTAGATGATGTTACATCTTAATAAGTATGTTTTTTTTATAAGATTTGCGTTTACAAAATTGAATATTCCATCTAACTTATTACATTTAAATCAAATTTTATAACTAAATAACAATAAATAAACCTGATTCAATATATCTCAATCAAGTTAACATTTACTTAATAGAAAAAAACTGTTCAAAGTTGTATTACAGTATATCTTGCAACACTGATAGGATTAGTAGTCAAAGTTATAGATGTTGTCAATTATTTTATTTATTTATTTGAAAAAACACAAAAAAGTAAATAAATACTTGTAACAGTGCCTTAACTAAAAATAACATTATCAACAGAAAGTAACTAAAAATGCAATTGGTAGTAACAATTATTGATTATAATAGATATACATACACATACATACATACATACATACATACATACATACATACATACATACATACATACATACATACATACATACATACATACATACATACATACATACATACATACATACATACATACATACATACATACATACATACATACATACATACATACATACATACATACATACATACATACATACATACATACATACATACATACATACATACATACATACATACATACCGTTTCAGATGGTGGTCTCATGATGATCGTTCCGATGACAACTCGAGGAAAACAACAACGACGATTTTTGAAGTATGATTTAGTTTTTTTTTTTATTTTTCTCATTCATTCATTCATTCATTCATTCATTTTATCACTCTCATTCAAATTATTCCTCCATTAATTGATTCCTTCTATTCATTCATTAAATCATTGATTGATTAATTAATTAGTTAATTCACTCATTCGACCAATCATCCAATCATTCAGTTAATCATTTATTCGTTCGTTTTTTTTGTTCCTTGATTTACTACTTCGCTAATAAAAAAACTTGTCTACAGAATGATGAGAGGTGGGCTGTGGTGGGCGTCAGCACGTTTCAGATGGTGGTCTCATGATGATCGTTCCGATGACAATTTGAAGATAACATTAAAGGGAAATTTGTTTTTGTCCCATCGTACCTTTGAAAGTACTCGAATTTGAACAAAGGGTTGAGTGTTATCTCTTCCGTAGTGAGTGAAGAAGTTTCTGGAGAGTACACGCGCGCACATTTATACACACACACATACACACACACACATCAATACAACACAAACATACACAACATCCATTCATTCGGTGTCGTTTTTGTTATGTTTCTCTTCAACTTTCTATTTTCTTTACCGGACTTTAATTTAATTCATAGGTAAGCTAGGAATTGAGATGAGTTGAACAATCGTAGGTAGGCTGTGGTTTAAAAATAGTTAAAAAGTTACAAGTAAAATTAAAACGTTAAAATATGTTAAATAAAATACCTAAAACATGTAAAATTTCTAAAACATAGGAATACAAATTTGTAGGTAGGTGGGTGAGTTGAGTTAATCATTATAGGTAAGCTAGGGCCCTGAGAATAATTTAATCGTAGGTAGGTGACTGACTACTAATCTTGCGACTTTTTACTTGTCTTTTTGTGATGTGTTTGTTTTTGCTTCACACCACACACACATACACAAAACTAAATTTTATTCTCGTCGTCGCCTCGAATTTTACATTTTTGAACAATCTTTCTAATAATGTCTATTTATTTATTTGTAAAATGTTGACTGGTTTTTTTTATTTGGTTATATAATTTTTGGTATTTCCTGATCTAGTTTGTATATATGCATGTATAAATAATTACTGTTTGGTATTTTGATTTAGCCATTATGACATGCTGTGAACTGTTTTTACTAAATGTTCATGTTTGTTTGTTTAAAATCCAAATTTTATAAAAAATTGACGTTTTTAAATTTAAATTTTTCGTCATTTTTCATTTTTGAATGATTTAAAATAAAAGCAACTGTTGTGTTTTTCTTTTCTTACTAAAATCTCGAAATTGTTTTTTCATGAATTGAATGAATAATTGAATGAATGATTGGACGATTGACTAATTGACTGAATTTTGTAAAAATCTTTAAAAATTACTGTCTAACATAAGGGTGTCAAAATTTACACATTTCAACCAAAGAGGGCAAATGAGGAATGGAATTTACCAGGACTGCATTAGTCTTTATACCCAGGACAGGATTTATAGGCTAGAACCACTGGAACAACAAAAAAATGCAAGTCCCTGTCTTGCCGATGTTCTAATTAGTTTAGTTTTTTCACTTTCCACGCCAAGCAAGACAATAAAATAATTGGTTTATTTGAAATTTTTTGTTCAACTAACATTTTCCAACAAATTTTCCATTTAAAATTAGTGTTTTCAACAGGTGTTCTATAATAAAATATAGAGTTTAATGAAATTTAAAATTAAATAAGGTTTAATAAAGTTTCAATAAAAGTAAAGCTAAATAAAAGATTATAAATATTTCTTCAAGGAAGCAATGTAGAGCCAGACGGAGAGTACATCGCTAGGGTAGGGACTGATGTAGACGGCAGCGGCAAACTCGACATCACCTAAATCAATTTCATGCACTCTCGTCGAGTGCACTAAATCCAGGATCGCTTGGATCCCTGTGTACGGGACATTCAGCGGAAATCCCGTAACCTAAAAATTTGGATAAAGTTGTCTACAGAATGATAAGATGTGGGCAGTGGTGGGAATCAGCACGTTTCGGATGGGATACAACGGAGTGAAGTGTAATGAAATTGGATAAAATTGAGATAAAAAATGTCATAAAATCGAACAAAAATGGGATGAAACTGATATAAGAATGGGATAAAATTAACTGGACAAAGTGTGATTAGCTAGAGATGAAGATATGATCCCATAATCCTGATGAGTCAAATGAAAATGGTATGAAAAAGAACGCACGCGTGGCAGAAATGGTTGAAATAATGGTGAAAAACAGATTCGATCATCCATTCATTCAATCATCCATTCACTCATTCATTCATTCGTTCATTCATTCATTCATTTATTCATTCGTTCGTTCATTCATTCATTCATTCATTCATTCATTCATTCACTCATTCGTTCGTCTGTCCATCCGTCCGTTCATTCATTCATTCATTCATTCACTCACTCATTCATTCATTCATTCCATTCGTTCGTTCGTTCGTTCGTTCGTTCGATCGATCGATCAGCCAACCACAAATGAAAACTGAATGTGAATGCCGACCTGATAGGAGCTCAGATCACTCTCCAATTCCTTGGCATGGTCCAACCTAGATGGCTCATCTGATAATGTTTCCATTCTACGAAATATAATATATTTAAT
>NW_008704829.1:638418-671307 GCF_000326865.2 Helobdella robusta
TCAGTCAGTCAGTCAGTCAGTCAGTCAGTCAGTCAGTCAGTCAGTCAGTCAGTCAGTCATTCAGTCAGTCAGTCAGTCAGTCAGTCAGTCAGTCAGTCAGTCAGTCAGTCAGTCAATCAATCAATCAATCAATCAATTAATCAACCAACCAACAAACCAACCAACCAACCAATCAGTCAATCATTCAACCAAACCTACAACCGACCTTTTCTAGCAACTTGGTAGCGGTCTGTCTGTGTTGATCGTATTTGTTCAATCTCATCTGTTTGTCTTCTGCTCTATCCAGTTCATCTGGCAGCTGGCTCGTGCAGATGTTTAATTAAAAATATTAAAAAAAATCGTACACAGATCTAAAACATCATAAATGATTATATAAACACACACAAACACAGACACACACACACACCATCCATTCAACATCCCATTTAAACGGGCAACCAATCACAGTAAAACAACCAAAATACCACCAAAATACCACCAACCACAAAAGGGTACATGTCCACTTTCACTTCTTCCTCCAACAAGGGCACCCTGAACTTCCGGCCCGAAACACTGGAACTCCTCATCTCCAACATCTGGAACCTTCTAGAATTTATGACGTCATCCTCTGTGCAGAGGTCGAACTCCTGTTGGATGTGCTCCAGACGAAAGTAGGCGTGGTTTAGTGGGGAGGAGCCAATCGGCTGGTTGGATTTGTAGATTGATTGGCTGGCTAATTAATTAGTTGATCGATTGGTTTATTGATGATAATTGGTTGATTTAATTGCTGGTTAATTGATTGAATTGATTGCGTCATTTTCGCTATATAAACTTCCCACCAACACATGCACTCCGATATATCAAATAAACACAATCTAGTCTCCACAACTCCGATATATCGAACATTCGAAACACCCACACCTTCATATATCGAACGAGGTTCGAATAGGACGGATCGTTGGGATCAATTTCTGATTGGTTGATCCAGGACCTCATCATCGTGACGTCATCGAGACACGGCATCCCCATGGAGCTTATGACGTCACGTGACATCATGGATCTGGAGGGTGGGGGTGCGTTTTTACGGTGTGAAAAAAATAGATTTTAAAGCGAGTCGAAACTTTTGTTCATTCATTCCTAATGTTAATAATAATTTCTGAGGTGCTAAAATTTAAAAAATAAATGTTTTCAATGTAGAATTGAACATCAGTAAATGAAAAGAAAAAAAAATTCAGAAACTTGTCATAGGCCGACTGGTATCTGCTAAGCATCTTCTTATTGTTGGAATTCTCATCATAGGACCAGACGACAGCCCCGGCAAAGATACCAGACGTGTGTAAGTTCAATCCCCGACTGTTCCTAACTCCTTCGATCGTTATGTTCGTGCCTGTGTTGTGTCATGAGGTGAGTTGGTGACACACACACACATACACACAAACACACATGCACACACACACATACACACAAACACACATGCACACACACACACACACACACACACACAGACATACACATACATACATACGCAAAAAACAACAAATAAGAAAAAAAGAAACAAACAAACAAACACACACGCACGCGCACACATACACACAACACTACTACATACAAACAAGACATAAACAAAGAACACGGCAAAACACTTACACAAACAGACAGACAGACAGATAAGCACACACACACAAACCACTTCCGACACCGGCATGATTGTGATTACTATGCAGCAAGTGAGAGCTGAAGTCGTAATTGATGAGTTGTTTGTTGCTCGTCGTGCAGTTGAACTCGGGCAGGATGGAATACACAGTGCTCATCAGTCTGCCATCCATTCCCGACGCCTCGTATATCTGAAAATTTTGTACGTGTGTGTGTGTGCGTGTGTGTTTGTATGTGTGTAATATAATGGTAATAACTAACAATAGAATTGTATTGTAGTAATTAGTAGTCGTAATTAGTAATATCATAATAGTAATCAGTAAAGTTGTGTGTAAGTAATTAGAGTATAATCATGATTGTAATCAGTAAAGTTGAGTGAAAGTGATTAGAGTATAATTATTGTAGTAATCAGTAAAGTTGAGTGAAAGTGATTAGAGTACAATCATTGTAAAGTTAGTAAAGTTGAGTGAGGTGACCTCAAAAGAAATATTTTCAGGCCAGTGCTGCACGTCTGCTGTCAGTATCTGGCAGAATTTTACGCTAAAATCTGGCTCCATGTTCCTTGAAAGTTCCGAAAGATACGAAAGATAATATTTTATTTTATTATAATGTATTATAATAAATAATTTATTTTATTATAAAATATGGTTTCTATATTAATATTTAGTTATATAAAAATTATTGCCCAAAAAAGCAATATAAGTGGATCAATGAATCAATAAAATCGTCAACATTAAACTTGTCAATAACAACTACAACAACAACATCAACTACAACAACACCAAAAATAACGACAACAACAACAGCAACTACAACAACAACATCAACTACAACAACATCAACTACAACAACAACTACAACAGAAATACAACTATAACAACAGCAACAACAACAACAATCAGCAACGTATCGTCGTTACTTAGTTAAAGTTTTGGAGACTTGTTTCTTGTTATAGAGCACCCGCACAAAACAGCGCCACTTACCCACCTGTGAACGCCTTATCTGCTCCGTCCTCATTAATTAAATCAATTAATTGATTAATTGGGATAATTAAATTAATTAATAATTACCTTATCTATCTTATCTCATATATCCTCATTAATTAAATCAATTAATTGATTAATTGAAATAATTAAATTAATTAATAATAACCTTATCTGTCTTATCTCTTATATCCTCATTAATTAAATCAATTAATTGATTAATTGATATAATTTAATTAATTAATAATAACCTTATCTATTTTATCTCTTATATGTCTTATCTAACAAAATCTAATTAATTTAATTGATTAATTACCTGCGTGTGACGTGTGTATGTGTGTGTGTGTGTATGCATACGTGCATGTGTATGTATATGTGTGTATATGAGCATATATATGTGTGTGTATGTGGGTGTGTATGTGTGTATGCGTGTGTGTATGTGTGTGTGTAGTAATTGTAACAACGACAACCAGCACAACACCACAACCGTCATCACACAACAAACTTCGGACACTGGGCAGTCGGAGTTATAGAGAGGTCATTTGTCAGCAGTGGTGTCAGTTCCGGTTCGCCTGGAATTGGAATAATTGAAAAAATTAAATAATTAAAATCATAATAAAATATAATTAATAATAATAAATAAATAATATTGAATAAAAATTGGCTAAATATATGTATAAAAATATATATATATATATGTAAATATATACATATACAACGCGATCACACGTACACAATGACCTGACCTGGTTTTCTTCTAATTAGGTCAAATTTCTCTAGGACCTCTTTCTTCACGTCTTCCTTAGATTTTAACGTCGGTTTAGTTGGTTTGTTGAGTATCGTCTCGATTATTGTTTCGTTATCTTTAACGAGAAGTTCCTATTTAATGGTTGGCTGTAGATGTTTAAGTCTGTCGTTTCTAGGTTACTAAATTTCATTACAAATTTTCTGTCTATAATTTTACTACATTACCGCGATTACTAATGCTACTACTGTTGCTGCTACTACTACTTACTACTACTAGTTGTAGCACTACTACTACTACAGCTGCTGCTACTGCTGCTACTACAACTAACCTCTGAGTCGTCAAAGTCAACCTTTTTTTTCTTCCTTAAGGCAATCCTTTTTTTCGCCTCTTTCTGCAAAATTTTCCAATTCATTCATCTACTGGCGACTAGATTGACCAAATAACTGACCAACAAACAAACAAACGAACCAACTAATCAGTCATCTATCAAAATAGGCAACCATCTACTAAATAACCAANCAACAAATCAATCAACCAACCAATCTCAATCTCTGTTGTTTCCAGTTGGCTAGCATAACTTTGTATCTACCCATCTCTTCATCCCATTNTTCCTTCAGTTCATCCCAAATTTCCGCGACATCCACTTCCACATCCTCTTCCAGCAGGCGCCTATCCTCTTCCAAGTCGGATTCTTTTCTGCGATAATTTTAAGCCAGATGTGAGAGTATCAGTAGCGAATTTTCGTATCCAAAAAGTTTCCCTTAGCAGAATACAAACAAAAAGTGATGAATTACCAACACACACACACACACACCACACACACACACACACACACACACACACACACACACACATACGCACACACCACACACACACACACAAGTATAGAATGTGCTTGCGACCACATCACACGTTTAACTTTGTAATAAAATTTGGATTGCAGTAGCAAGAGAATCTATCTGCTTTCGAACACTGTGACGGCGAAGCAGAATCAGACGTACTAACCACTGATCTATCACTCAATCACCACAACTTTTCAAAATTATTAAAATATAGTTACAGAAAAAAAATAAATAAATATAAACAAACAAAATTAGGTATAATGAAAGTTGAAATTTATAATAGAAGGAGAATTATTCAGATAACAGAAAAAAAGATATTTAAAAGCAAACTTAAGTATGGAAAGTTTGACTCCGGTCGAGATGAAATTCTGAGTTTTTCTGACATGTCGGATATCTTTCCATAACTGGATTATGTTTTTCAACATCACCCTTTCCAGTTTCATCTCGTCGTTTCTTAACTGTCTCAATTGGCTAATGGATGAATGTATGGTGGGTGTATTGATGGATGGATTGATGGATGGATGGATTGTTGGATGAATAATTGAATGAATGAATGGCTCGATAGTTGGATTGATAGATGAATGAACCGATAGATGAATGGATAGATGGATAGTTGAATGGATAGATGGATAGTTGAATGGATAGAAAGATAGTTGAATAGATGTAGAAAGAGATATATAAATAAATGATTGTTATTAATTGATCGATCGATCGATCGATCGATCGATCGATTGATTGATTGATTGATTGATTGATTGATTGATTGATTGATTGATTGATAGTTGTGCTGATAAAATAATGATAAAAAGATACCGATATACCATGATACGGAATGGTTAAAAAGGTAGAGAACGAGAAGATGAGTGATACACGAAGGATACAAAAAAAGATATACTTTAAAAAATAATGCAATATAAACTACATTATCTCAGATGACAATTTGACCACGGCTGTCCTATCATGTTCAGTCTTTTCGTTAAGCTGGAATAATTTTTTTTAAAATATTGTCAAACATGAACGACAATTTTTGACTTGAAAATTTGTATGTGTGGTGTAAATTTTGCAATTTTCACATGACAACCTAAACTTTTATACCCATCGTATATCACAGATAAAATAAATAATGGTGATAACAAAATTTAAAGTGGGGTTAGACTAGCATCTGTGTAAGAACACCTACACAATATTTAAAAATAATTTTTATAATATGTTTCTCAATCAAACGAACGAACGAACAAACGAATGAACAAATGAAAGAACGAACGAATGAATGAAAGAACAAACGAACGAATGATCAAATGAATAAATTTATTTCTCAATATAGGCTAGTTAAATATCTTTTAAACCTGACAAAACAAGGATTGAAATGAAAAAAAAATTTTTTTCTATTAAATTTGAAATTTCGATTTTGAGATTTTTTTTACAAAATCTAAAAAAATATCCATTAAATGTCGAAGAATAGCAAGTTAAAAGATTTTTTTTTTAATTTGAAAAATTGAAAAATTTGAAAAATTACGAGTTACTTACTTCCTTGCGGGCACGTTCATAAGCGCTTCGAACTGATTTCAACTAAATGAATCATGAAAAAAAGATTTTTTTTTCGTTATTACAAAATTTTTTAATAAATTTCAATAAACTTTTTAGTTTTAACTTATATATTAAGGTAATAGACAATTTAATAAGAATATATCAATGTAATTATAACTAATCAACCAGCCAACCAACCAGCCAGCCAACCAACCAGCCACCCAACCAACCAACCAACAAACCAACACACCAACCAACCAATCAACCAACCAGCCAACCAACCAACAAACCAACACACCAACCAACTAACCAACCAGCCAACCAGCCAAACAACCAACCAACCAGCCAACCAACCAATCAGCCAACCAACCAGCCAACCAGCCAACCAACCAACCAACCAACCAACCAGCCAACCAGCCAACCAACAAACCAACCTTATTAACAAGATACGACACAACTTGGTTCTCCATCTTACTCGTATAGACCTTACATTGCTGTCTCAGCAAAGATGCCAGTACATGCTCCTTTCCAAATAGATGGTGGTGGGTGAACGTAATGCTGTTTATATCTATCTCCAGTCTGAAAAAATCATTCAGGCCTATCTGCCTCTCCACTCCTATAACTGGCTGGAAGTGAAATTTAAAGATTAAAGGTTTAAAGGTTAAAGGTTAAAATTCTCTCATAAATACATATGCTGCTTCAGAGGTATCAATCACTTTCAATGACACACACGCACACACGCACACACGTCATAATCCTACAAAAACGCCACAAATCTTCAACCTTTTGATAATTTGTAACGAAACGCGAATCGTATTCCGGCAGAATATCCAGTTTAAAGTAGATATCCCTCGGCCAGTCCGGTTGACCTATCAGTCTGCCATCATCGCCAAACCATTTCAGTAACTGTGGTGAAGATTATTCTAGTTGTACTATCACAATTAGTAGTAGCTGTAGTGGTAGTAGTAGTAGTAGCAGCAGCAGCAGCAACAGTTGCAAAAATATTTGTAGTAGCAGTAGTAGCAGCAGAAACAGCTGCAGGAATATTTGTAGTAGTAGTAGTAGTAGTAGCAGCAATAGTAATAGAAGTAGCAGTAGTAGCAACAGTAGCAGCCGTATTCAGCAGCCGACTGGCGATCTTACCTTCGCTTTCTTTACCGCATCCATGGCTTCTTCTTCACTGGTTCCGCCCAACTTTTCGACGATCAGTCGGTACTCCATTTTGTTGTAACTTGAGGCGGCCACCAGGGGTTTGCGGGCCACGTAGAAGCCCTCCTCGGCCCAATCGTGAATCATGGAAGGGGGCAGAATGACTGATCGAGTGAGTACTGGTGAATGAATTGGTGGGAAATTGTCGAGTTAGCGAATGGATGGATGGATGGATGGATGAATGAATGATTGATTGAATGGATGGATGAATGAATGATTGAATGGATGGATGGATGAATGAATGAATAAATGAATGAATGAATGAATGAATGAATGAATGAATAAATGAATGAATGAATGAATGAATGAATGAATGAATGAATGAATGAATGAATGCACAAATGAATGAATGAATAATTTAAAGAATTAGCATCATTAAACCACCATCCTACCGGGCAATACTGACGGATACATGTAAACTTTACTCCCCATAACGTCAATGTCTCTCTCTTCAACTAGAGATTGTCCGTAAAAGTAAGGGGCCCAGAAGTACCTTTCGTCTGCTAGATGTGTTTATTGTTGTTATTATTATTTATTATTATTATTTATTATTATTTATTAGTATTATTTATTTTTCATTTTTATCTAAATTTTAGGATCGGCTAAATTGTTTGCATCGTCAACATTCTTTTTACATTTCAATGTTTCAAACATTTGAATGCGTGTAATAGAAGTGGAATGATTACCGAATACAATACGATACGATACGATACGATACGATACGATACGATACGATACGATACGATACAATACAATACAATACAATACAATTTATTACAATATAATACGATACGATGCAATACAATACAATGCAATGCAATACAAAACATAGACCTTACCAACAAAATACACAAATAATACACACACAATACAAGAATGGTACCGATACAGTAGACAAATACAAGAATAAACATACAATACAAAAATAATAGACATAGGTAATACATATACAATACACAAATACATCTGCAACGCGGCCTATATACAAACCTGCATCATCGATTTCTGTATCTTTACCCTCCTAACACAAAATTTAAAAAAAAAATTAATAATAAATAATAATAATAATAACAATAATAATAATAACAATAATAATATGATGATGATAATAAGATTAATAATGATGATAATAAGATTAATAATATTAATAATAGTATGATGATGGGATGGTGGATGGTAAACACAATTTACCTCAGGAACTTCACCAGTAATTTTTTCACCACCACCATCGCCACCGGCAGCAACAACATCACCACGTTTGCCGTCAACTTTGCCAGCTTCATCGCCAGTGCCGCTACCACCAGCAGCAGCAGCAGCAGCTTCACCAGCATCTTTACCGTCAAAAATTTTGAAGAAAAAGTTCATCTGTTCTTCATACGGAGTGTCTTTTAACTGGTTGGTGGTAGTTGGCGGATATTTCGTCAGAATTTTCGGGTAAAATATTCATTTTTAATTTAATTCGAATTCATTTACTAGAATTAAAAGAGTGAGAGAGAGAAGTAGAACGAAAGAGTCAAACAGAGGAATAAAAAGAAAGGGAGAGAGAGAGAGATGCCGAGAAAGAAAAAGAGAGAGAGAGAGAGAGAGAGAGGGAAAGAGGGTTATATAGATTTATATATAGTTATGTAGAGTTATTGATTATATATTATTATATTGTGTTATATACGGTAATATAGATTTATATATAGTTATGTAAAGTTATTGATTATATATAGTTATATAGTGTTATATACGGTTAATAAAACTATATAATAATAATAATAAAACTAAGTAATAATAATATAATAATAATTAATAATTAATAAATTTCAAGCCACGAACTTTCCCATCAGCGGTGAAGAACTTCCTGAAATGTTTCAACTGCATCATCTTCTGCATGATCAACCTCTCCATCATCACGTGCTCCCGCGCGTCGAACCGAACGCGGCTGCTAGAGCCACCGCCACCACCAACGTCTGCGCCCTGCGGTGAGTTATTTAAAAAAAAACAGTGCTATAAAAATTGAATGATAGTTGTTGTGGTTTTGGTGTGATGTCAATAATAGTAAAGTGATGATGGTTGTGGTGGTGATTATGATCGTAGTGATGATGGTGGTGGTGATGATGGTGGTGGTGGGGGGGACGATAGTGGCTGCAGTTCTGCTTGCTGCTGATGAAGCTGCTGACGATGATGGCGATGACGACGACGATGATGATGATTACGTCACTAACATCAACAGATTCGTCAACAGAGACTTGCTTCATACTTTTGTACACGTCATCTTTGGCTTTGTCCTGAGTCACGTGGATGAATGAGTGAATGAATGAGTGAATGAATGAGTGAATAAATGAGTGAATAAATAAATTAATGAATGAATGAAAAAAGTAACAGAAAATGAAAACAGACAAAACACAGAACTCTTTTAAAACACTAATTCAACACAGTGATACAACGTAGCCACAAACAAAACTCTCACGTACACACACAAACACACACACACAAACACACACACACACACAAACACACACACACACACATACAAACGCACACACATACAAGCACACATACGCATTCCTACCTTAGCAGTTTTCAGTGTCTCCAATAATCTATTCCGAACTGATAAGCTGATCGCTGGTTTCTTGGTCGAAACTTTTTAATTATTAATAAAAATGAAAATAACAATAATAATAATAATTATTATTATTATTATAAAAATAATAACAATAATAATAACAACATAAATAATGATAATAATAATAACATAAAACCTGTAGTAGATGCCTCTTGCCTAACCAGAGTTCTTGGTGACATTACTGATGATGACAATCCATCCTTACCAACACTATCACCATCTCTCTTATCATCGCCACCATCACCAACCCATGCAGCGTTATCAGCACCATCCTCATCACCTTTACTGGCTTGTCTCTTATTTTTTTCTAAGTTTACTTTCAGTTGTCTTTGGGCATCTTCGATTTCATCCAGTTCACTAACTTCTTCTAAAGTCTTTGTGGTTTTTCGAAGCTGGAAGAAAGATATAATATTTTTTTCGTTTTTTATGTCTGTGTTGTATTTGTGTGTGTGTGTGTGTGCCTTTGTGCGTATGTGTGTGTGTACGTGTATGTGTGAGTGTGTTTGTTTGAGTGTGTGTGCCTGTGTGTATGAATGTTGTAAAGGACAACAGTCATACACACAGGAATAGTTTCTTCCTACTAAATTACTATTTTATAACACCTTCAGCATTGATTTGTTGTTGTTTTTTTAGAAATTTGTCCAAATTCTTATTTTTAAAAAATTATAAATAATTAAATGGATTAATTTGAAATGAAAATTTAAGCATTAGTACTGAAATTAACCTTGTTTTGAACCTGGGTTCTTTGCCTCTTCAAGTTCAAAAGCAACTTTTCTGAAATTTGTTCATTGCTTGTTGTTGGCTGGTTAGTGCAAAACATTAATCATAAATAAATTATTTTTATTCATTAATATTATTTAGTTAATATGAATAATTAATTTGAAAAAGTTTGAAAATAATTAAAATATTCTGTTTGTGATATTACTTTAAAAAAGTTTTTAAATAATTTCTTGGCTAAATTCAAGATTCAGGCTAAATTAAATAAAGGACCAGGATAAAGCAATAAGGTGTAGTACATAAACCAGACATACTGACTAAAAAATGTATTTCTAATACATTATATAACATATAATAAATATCACTAATACGGTATTTGTGTTAATTATTTTACTATAGGCTCGTCTTATTTAAAAATATTCTTAAACAAGTAAAATAGTACACTGTATAAAATAAAATAAATGATATGAAAAGGTAACATCTAATTTTCTAATCCTAATGTCTCTACTAAGTCTAATCTAATGAATCAAATGTCTCTAATCTAATCTAACAGTTTTAAACTAAATTGCGACAAAATTGGTGGTCATAAATTAAAAACTAACGTAAAACTTATAAAATTTTATATAAACCAATTTCTCAGGGAAAATATCAAATAAGGCCATAAGTAGTTTAAGAAAGATATTTTAAAAATTAAATTTTTAAATTTACAAACTAATTCTAGTACAACTCACCTCCATCATTTGAAATTTTTTTATTAATTTATTTTATTTTTTTTATTTTTCAAATTATTTTAAAACTATTTAAAAAATATTTTATTGATTATTCATTCATTTGATTGAATTTTTTGCCATGTTTGTGTGCGAGCGCTGCATGGCAACCAGTTAACTTTTAAACGTTGCAAGGGACTCAGCAAAGAAAATTTAAAAAATTTAAATTTGGACAGGGTAGGCACCATATAATTAGAATAAAATATTGACGAAATCGCTTCCAGATTCATGCCTAATAGTATAATAAAATTCCTATTCAATGGAATATTCGTTCTCAGTCAAGGAAGTAGATTAAAGATGTTATATAGGTAGCAAGCAGTTAGTTAGTGTTAGTTACCGTTTGTTTCCTGTTTAATTTTTCCAATTTTTGAAATGTAGGTCGTAAATCATTGTCAAGTTTCTTGAATTCAAAACTGAAATTGTTATTTATTTTAAACATGGCAGAACATTTAAGCATGGTAGAACAAAGAAGCTTTTTTCGGTATTCCTATACCATATTCGGGTTCTGAATGCTCAAGTATGCATATCCCGAGTCTCCACAATATTAATTTTTTGTTTGCTTAATGTGAATACTTAGCGGTCATTTAATTAGTTATTACGATCCTCAACTTTTAGAACATTTACACTTTTAGAACATTCACACGAATCCACTCCTTACGCTACGTCTCTTCTATCCTTTCATGATTTGAGTTATACCAATTAATGATACTAATAAAATAAAGCTCAGGAATTACTACAATTGTAAGACAAAATTGGTCTTGAAGAACAACTGCACTCCTAAAGACAATCCTACCTCGAAGCGTAATCATAAAATATATGAATTTAAATGCCCTATTAACGACTGTGCGCGTCAACGGCATTCGTATGTTAGAGCAACGACCACTCCACTATCAAGACGTCTTACAAATCTAGTAAGAAAGTTGAAAAGACAAACTACAAACTGGTTAATGCCAACAATTCGGTAGAACTCATACAATACAGTCCGTTAAAAATCTTTTTCTTACAAAAACTGTTAAACACATCAAAAAAAATTAATTTTGTAAACAAATGCATCCGAAAAAATGTTACACTTGCAATCACATTCACACACACACACACAAAACACAAATAAATATACATACACACGTGCATTAATACATACATACATACATACACAAACAGTAATAAAAACATATAAACTAAATAATAATGCTATTATTATTCTTATTAAGCAGACGAATGTAGCTAGAGGCGTTCAGATGAGAGTCTTCATGTTCCAGTAACAGTTTACCGCTTTTAAGTGTCCTGCCACAAAATCTACACGTCCATGGCGGGGCTAAGAGCGCCTGTTCAAACGCAAAGCTGGTCTCACTGACGACGATAGTAATACTTAAATTATTATTATTACTACTACTTTTATTATTATCATTATTATTACAGGAGTTGTTAATTGTAGTCAAGCCGTTTGCATTACTAATATAGTCGACATCGTTGTTGTCAGTAATATTACAATTGTTATTGTTGTCATTTGTCATATTATTATTGTTGTTGTTATTATTATTTCTATTATTATTAATATTAGATTCGTCATAAGACATATCTCTCTCATCTAAACTTGATTCAACATTATTTGTAGTAGTAGCAGTAGTAGTAGCAGCAGCAGCAGTAGTAGTAGCAGAAGTAGTAGTAGCAGCAGCAGCAGCAGTATTAGTAGTATCAAATGTGTTAGAAGTAGTAGAAGCATTAGTATCAGCAGTTGTAGTATATGTAGTGACTGTAGTAGTAATAGTATCGCCTTTATTAGAGTCATCTTCATTACAACTGCTAGTATTATTATTATTAGTAGTAGTAGTAGTAGCAGTAGTAGTGGTAGTAGTATTTATATTATTATTATTATTTTTATTGTTATTATTATTATTACCATCGTAATCAATAATTGTAACGTTCTTAGTCGTATCGTCCGGAGCAGTATCTTCATCAATAATTTTCACGTCATTACAATCAGCAGTTTCACAGTCATCCCCCTCACCGTCATTACGGTTGTTGTCGTTTTCGGTGACGTCATTACTATCAACCATTCGGCCGTCGTCGTCGTCGTTGTCCTCGCCATCATCGTCGATACATATCACGAAATCCGTGTCGTCGGAATTCATGCTGGGATCGCTTTGGGATTTTCCGAGTTCTGGATCGGTACTTTTGCAATTTGAGGATGATTTTGTGAAATCCGCTGTGCCATTGTTTAAGATGCTTAGGGAGTTTATTGGGTTAAATGTTGCACATACAGTCGAACTGCTGCTACTTTCGCTTACGAATATTACATAATTTTCATCCTTATCATCAGGCTTATCAGACACGTTTCTAGAACTTTCATCCAAATGATCAGAGATCCCCGTCAGACTTGATGCCTGCACGTCTGTCCCTTCCTTGTATACTTCCATTTTAATCACATCACCAACCGTTTTGCCAGAAGTAACCGCAGCAGCGACAGGAAAACAAACATCTTCATTCATGCTCTCTTCCTCATCCAGTTCCACAATTTCTTGCTTAATGTTCAGACTACCCAGCGTCTCATCAGCTGGTTTTTCCAGCAAGTTCTCCAGCTCGTTCAGACCCAAACTTCTGTAGATATCTTCGAGAAAGGCTTGATTGGCGTCGGGAGATGTTTTGAACTCTCCATTAAGAACATTGCCGGGAAGGTTGAAGTGAATCTCGATGTGTAGTTTCAAATCACTCAGGTCGTCACTACTGTAAGTGCAGAACGCACAGTCGATCTTGTGCTGGAGCGTATGATGTCTGAGGTGTGATGCCAGGTGATATCTCTCGGTCGAGATGAATGGACAGTGGATGCAGTTGAAAAACGGAGGTGGGATGAGGACGAACTCATCGGAGCATTCATACATCTTTACGTATAACTCGTTGTTACTGACACAGTCAGCATCCTCTTCGCTGTTCAAGTTCTGCAGTGTGATGCTAGACTGGGTGAATAATAGACTTTCATTAGGAAATTCGTGCAGTCTGCCATGCTGCACCAAGTAGGCCATGCTAGAGGCAGTGTATGTGCAATGCAAGCAGGCATACGTGCGCTTGTAAATGTGCATGGAGATGTGGCGCCTCAAGATTTCGTAGGAGGTGCAGACGAACGGGCATCGGTCACACCTCCACTTCTTGATGTCCACGTCCAACAGGTCACTTGGCTGTTCGGGCTCCACCATCATAGGCGCTGTAATGGATGAGTTTAATGTTACTTTTCGACGAAAAGACATTTAAATTAAATTATGTACGCGACAAAATTTTCTAATTAAGCAAAATAAATCAAAATCAGAATTTACGATAGACTATGAATAGTTTTAATATTTTGCTTTCAGTTTAAGTCATCTGTATTACATTCATAAAAAATATTTAGATTCAATCTAAGTTCAACAAATTTAGTGTTAAACGCATGAATATTAATACCCAGAGGACATTAAATACATTAACTCTGACCTGAAACATAAGCCACAACATTCTGAGCAACCCATGATTCAGTGAAGGATTGGGGCAGGAAGTTTGTGGGGATCTGTTTGTTGTTGGAAACCAGTCTGTGCTTCAGTTTGAGGCCCTCCATGTACTCTTCCAACTCCTCCCGAAGATTCTTCTCCGCCACTGAATCTCTTCTTTGGTAGGAATCCTGCTGCGACTGAGCCACCTGTGGCTGTGGTAGCTGCTGTTCATGCTTCAACATCTGATTCAAACTGTTGGTAGTCTTTTCACCGAGGCTGAAGTTGCTGATACTGTTGCCTAACTTGGGAACATTAGTGTAATGCTTGTTTATGTATTCCTCTGTGTGTACTTTCATGTGTATGTTCAGCCAGCCAACACACTGTGACCCGTACGTACAGAGGTGACATTTAAATTTTGCCCTTTCATTCATGTGCAAGTTCATATGGATCATTAATGTTTTAGATTCTTTACAGTGATAAGGGCAGTATTTACATTTCAATCCATTTTTAACTCTTAGTTCTGTGTTCTCAATTTTAACTGGAGACGAGTACGTTACTGGCAGTTGTTCGGGTTTCTTACTGGGAGACTTGTGTGTCAATTCATGCCTCTTTAGAATTTTCAAGTTGAAAACACCGAACGGGCAGTACTTGCATTTGTATTTGGGCTGGAAGTGAAGCCTCCTATGGTTTAGAAAAATGGACATGCCGATGAAAGTTTTGTAACAGATGGAACACTTGTAGACCTTGTTGCTCAGGTAGTTGTGCTTCACTGGCTTCTGTTTGTTCTTCACTGAGAGGACGTCGGATTCGTCGAGTTCCATTTCACTCTCCGGCGATGATGGATTGTCATCAAAAACCTCGGAAGAGGTTCTGGTGGGTCTCTTATTTGGAGAGATGGCAGTTTCAACAAATGGCAGCCACTTTTCAATGATCTGAGCGTTCTTGCAGACATAATTGATGTGCTGCTTTTGACTGAAATAGGACGTCGAAGTGAAGCTGCAGCTGGAGCACGAGTAATATTTTGTATTTCTGACCTGACTGTCTGTCTCACTTTCTAGCTCGGCTGCTTGCGAAATACATTTCTCCAACTCAGAGCAGGCCTCAATGTCATCTTGCGCGTGGTGCTGATTCAGTATCAAATGTCCTTTCAAGACTTCCCGATGTTGGGTTTTGAACTCACAGTATGTACATTTGTAGAACAAAACTCTGGGAGAATTTGTGCTTTCAAAACTTTTTGAAGATGGTGCTGGTGTTCTGACTGGAATTTCATCAATTTTAAAGTTTTTAATCATATTAGAGGCAGCAGAATCAACTTTGAAATGTTTAAATTTTGACATGTGAACTTTCAGTTGCGTTTCTGTGTTGAAAGAGAAAGAGCATGTGACACACTTGAACCTATTTTTATGATTTGAGATGTAGTAGTTGTGTTTCAGTCTCAGATGCTTCAAGAACATCCTCCTATCAAGGAATGGTCGGATCTCACAGTATGGACATTCCCATGTAACAGCTGCCTGGCTAGAATTACTTTTATTGAAACTGTCTTCTGAACTTGAGTTATTAAAACTTTTGATACTTTCATCTAAATTTGATGAATCCAGGTGTTTCTTTTGATGTCGGAAGACTAATGTCTCGCTAAATGCTGCAAACGAGCAGTGCTCACATTTGAACGGTGCATCAGCTCCGTGGTACCTCATGTGAAACTTCAAACTTTTCTTGCTGTTCGCCTTGAAAGGACAGACAGGGCAGGAAACGAAAAAAGTCTCATCACCTAATACAAAAGATTTTGACTCATTTAACTTTTTCAAATGAACTGACAACAGGTGGAATGGATGATTCATGAATAAATGCATTAAAGTATCCTCCAATATGTCAGTGGTGTACTTGCAAAGTTTGCAAATAAACTGCTGCAAACTTCTTCCAGGTGATTGATCAACAATTAAAACAAAACACTTGGGAGAATGAGTAGTCTGCAAGTGATCAAAACAGTTCTCCTCTTTAATGGTGGCCCACAGACAAAATTTACAAGTCAAAATAGTTTTCTGAGTTGAACTGTATTTAAAAAAGACTGATTTCACAAATTTAATGACTCTGGAATCAGTGCTAGGTGTATTTGGGGTATAAACTTTAGCAAACTCTTCAATGATACTCGTGAGGACGCTTCTTTTGACAAAATGATTCTTGCAGTGCGTGTTTCTTTTGTACTTATTAGGGGAGATGTAATCGCAGAAGCTGCATGGATGAACTTTCAAATTGTGGACGATGACTTTGTGGAAAGTTAGTTCCCGGTACATCTCAGCCTTGTACTGGCAGATGTCGCAAAAAAAATTACCTTTTTTAAGAATTCGATTCATCTTTTTGTTTTGAATGATTAATTATTTGATTGGATATCTAAAGATTGGTCCTAATTTTATTTCAAGAAATTATAATATTATGCAAAAAAAGAGACGACGATAAGCTCAAAAAGTGAAATTCTAAACAATGAAACGAAATTCCATAGAACAATAAGTCCAGAACAACAACCTCTCATCATACAATCACTCGTCGCCAGTAGTTTGAAATAATTTGCCAGAGAGAGCTCATAAAATGCCCTCCATATTATGCAATTGCAATGCAATACTGGAATCATGTAAAATATTTGATTATATTTCAGTCAGGAAACCAGGGCTTCGAACCGTAATTTTTTTCGTTCCGGTTTTCGGTTTCGGTTCGACTAACAAAATATATTTCGGTTCAGTTCCGGTTTTCGTTCCAGATAAAATTTCGGTTCGGTTCCGGTTATCGGTTCAGTTCCGGGAAACGTTTTTGCCCATCAAAGTTATTAAATTTTGTAAATGGTCATCACAATCCTACTGGCGCAAATTTGTAAAGCAAAGTAAAGAACACTTATAAAATGATGTAAAATTATTGATAAGAAGCCAAATTAATTTTCAATTTTAATAAAAAATTTTAAATTAAAAATTCCGTAACAAATAATTCTGAATGCAATAATCACGAAACTTAGCGAAAAAAAATTAATTATCTTCCAGACAAGAAATAAAAATTGAATTTCTTTGACATTACGTGGTGGAGCGCGCTAATAAATTTGCGGGCAAATATATTTAATTAATTATATTTAATTGCGTTTTTGTAAATGTTGCCAGTATTGCGTGTATCGGATATTCTAGTTATTGACATATCATTGTTAATTAAATTTCAACTCATTAAGAAACTATTAGTCATGAATTTTTTAAGTTTCTAAATATACAAAAAAATGTGTTCAAATATTTTTTAGCCAGCAAATGGAAACAAAGTATAAAAATGCATAACATTTCTCAGAAAACAAAAGTATAACGGCTTCGAACCGGAACGTTATTTTTTTCGTTCCGGTTTTCGGTTTCGGTTCAGCAAGCAAAAAATATTTCGGTTCAGTTCCGAGTTTCGTTCCGGTTTTCGGTTTCGGTTCGGCAAGCAAAAAATATTTCGGTTCAGTTCCGAGTTTCGTTCCGGCTAAAATATCGGTTTATTCCGGTTTTCGGTTTTGGTTCTGTTCCGGTTCGAAGCCCTGCAGGAAACTACATGCCATTCATCCTTGTAGAGGTTTTACAATCAATCAATCAATCAATCAATCAATCAATCAATCAATCAATCAATCAATCAATCAATCAATCAATCAATCATTTTCGAGTGGACTTTTATAGTTGAAACCATATATAGCTTGAATTTGTAACTGCCTGCTAACAAACTACAAATTAAATTAGAATAAGCTGTCCTTTTTTAAGAAATGAATAAAACGTTTTAAACAATTTTTTTCCAGCTTTCGTAATACCAACATGGAAGCCCAATAGAGAGAAAACGCCAAAAAAACAAACATATATAGGCTATGTATATGATGATACTTTAACAAGTAAAACATTCAACAAAAATTTTCAGTAAACACGGGAGAATTGACAAATCGGATATATATATGTGTGTGTGTTGTGTTTATATGTGGGTATTTATGTGAGTGTGTGCGTTTGTGGGAATGTGTGTGTGTGTTGAGTGTGTGTGCGTGATAAACTTTTGAATGAAAAAACATAACAGCACAACAAAAATCGTTAAATAATGGACGATACAATGATTTATTATTATTATTATTTCTTGATTATGATACACAATGAGGCTCATGAATATTCAAATTATTTATTCTTATTAAACAAACTAAAGGACTGAAAAATACGAATAAATTAACATAACTAATTGATTAACATGTCGACGAATTAACATAATTAATGGATTAATATACTAACAAATTAATGTATTAATATAACAGTTATACAAAACGCGATGCAAAAAACCGTACCGGCTAAAAAACAAAAAAAAACAACTAAATAAATGAATATAAAAACGATAATATAAACATCGAGAGGTTTTGAATAGACGGACGATAAGCAAAATCAAAATAGTAAAATTTTAGAACAAAAATTGAACTATAGCACTTCAGCTCAAAGTTTACTTGCGTCATTGTATGATCCAATCACACGCAATCCATAATCAATATTCATCTGTCAGTTATAGATGTGGAAAATATAATGAATGAATTAATGAATAAACGAATGAATGTATGAATTAATGAATGAATTAATCAAACTATGAATAAATGAATGGATGAATCAATCAATCAATCAATCAATGGATGAATGAATGAATGTGCGACTCTTGCTCCCAGCAAAGTTTATAGCAAAAAAGAACAGAAACAATCTCAGTCTGCTGAAACAACGAACCATGAAAAACGAACGAAACAAAATCAGAAAGCAATCAACAACTCATTTGCTACTAATCAGCAGAGATATGCAAATTAATTTTTTTATCTATGCTAATTAACTTTTATATCTATGCTAATTAATTTTTATATCTATGCTAATTAACTTTTATATCTATGCTAATTAACTTTTATATCTATGCTAATTAATTTTTATATCTATGCTAATTAACTTTTATATCTTTGCTAATTAACTTTTATATTTATGCTAATTGACTTTTATATCTATGCTAATTACTTTGAATGAATAAATAAATTGAAAGTTAATTAGCATAGATATAAAAATTAATTAGCCCAGATAATCAAATAACACATAAAATCACTAAAAAAAGACATTGGCAAGTGTCTGGTATTCCCCAGTCAATAGAGAGCTTATTAAGAAATTCATTCGAACGTACGTACATATATGCTACAATTTATTGACAAAAACCGATCAGTTTAAAAGTGTGTGTGTGTGTGTGTGTGTATGTAAATGGATGAATGAACGTATGAATGAGTGAATGAATGAATGAGTGAATGAATGAATGAATGAATGAATGAGTGAATGAATGAATGATAGAATGAATGAAAAAATGATATTGCTTCTAAAGATATGCAAATGAAAAATATTAAAAACATTTAAAAAAGTCTCATCATTTCGTAAATGAACGAATGAATGAATAAACAAATGATTGAATGAATGAATGACAAAATGGATGGATCGATCAATCAATCATCAATCAATCAAAAAATAATTAAATGAAAGAGCAAATGAACGAACGAACGAATAAAAGAATGTACTTCTAGAGATGTACTACTATCCATATTGTCATTATATTTCGTCTACGCATTAAAACGAAAAAAAAAAAAAAATTTCTATAAAAAATATAGTTGCTTCTCTCAGCCTCCCTCTCTCTCCCTCTCCCTCCCTCCTTCTCTCTCCCTCTCTCTCCTTCTATCTCTCTTTCTCTCTCTCCTTCTATTCCATTTGAAATGAAATGCTTTTTTATTGGAAGAATTGCGTATCTCGTTTTTAAATATAGTAAAAGGTTAATTTAAGGAAAATTAAATAAAAATAAACTAAAATAATGAAAAAATCCTTCAAAAAAATTTAGTTGCATTGAAATGAACACATAAAATCTTTCAGGAAACAAATTAAAACTCAAATATGCCAAAATTTGAAAATTCAGTTCAATTAAACTCAATCACACATATGCACATATACATAGACATTTAAACATATGAATACATGTGCATAGGTTCAGACATATACAAACAGACGCACATACACACACACGCACACACACATGCACCCATTATGCACATACAATCACATACATTAACTCGTAAGAGGCCTGAAACATTCAAAAATCTCATAACAAAATAATATAAACACGGGAAAGATTGCACTATCAACCATAGAGCAACACATTACTAAGAGGTATATATCTACTATAACGTAAACATACAATACAAAAATCTCACACATAACTTGACACACATAAATCAACCTATCGTATCGTGTGCTTCTCCAATGTGACGATGATAAGCAAGTACAAAAACGAACCTTGGAACTTTAAAGACATGGGGTTGCATGGAATTTTATTAGTATTAAATACTAGGCTGCTAATGTAAAATAATGGTACACGTATATATTTACACACGCACACGCGCACACACGCACGCACACAAATTCAGGCAGACACACACGCACACACATACACACATCGATAATTATGCAAACACACATAAACACACATCTATGAATATTTATATACATTTCATCAAATCAAAAAACTTTAAAAGATAATTATTCACAATAATACATATAAATATATATGTATATGTATATATAATCAACATAACATCGTCACTGAATGGGATGGTGAAAATATAATGATGATGATATGGATGAACCAAAACAATGGAAAATAAGAAAATAGATAGATATACAGATATAGATGGATCATATATCCATCTGTATCTATACTGATACATTGATTGACTGATCTATATAGAAGAATGGAAATGAATGAATAGATAGATAGACAGATAAATGGATAGATAGATGGATGGATGGATGGATGAATGAATGAATGGATAATTAGATAAATATATGTATCTAGATATAGATGGATGGATAAATAGATAGTTATATTGATGGATAGATAGATATATAGATATGTGACATGTTATTGCTAAAGAAAGCAACCTTTTATTTATCACAGATATATCCGTTGTTACTATAATTTATTATTGTTATTATTATCATCATCAATATTACTTTTATTCTCTCTCTCTCTTTCTCTTTCTATCTCTCTCTTTCTTTCTCTCTCTTTCTATCTCTCTCTTTTTTTCTCTCTCTCTCTTTTCTCTCTCTTTCTTTCTCTCACTCTCTATTAGTTTCTTTTCTTGGAACATACTAGTAAAAACTTAAACATAAATCTCGATATGAAAATATAAAAGTTTAAAAAAAATGAAAATGGACGAATGAATGAACTGGTTTTTCAACATTCAGTTCATCTGAAACCAACTCCCAACCCTTCCTTCAACATCTACATCCAGAGCTTTACAGATCCGTACAGATTGTGTTGTTTTTGGTGTCCGGTTTGGAGTTTTCTGTCATATATACATACTTACAATACTATTGGTAAATCTTACATACATACTTACATACGTATTATACAGAAGTAATAATATAATTTGAATAAAATAAATAAATGATATCAATAAAAATTCATTTTTTTGCAGAAGAATTGATACATAAATAAATAATTAAACAAGAAGAAAATATATCAGTGTGTGTGTGTTTGTTTGTTTGTGTGCGTGTGTTTGTGTGTGTGTGCGTGTCTGTGTTCGTGTGTGTGTGTGTAAATAGTAAATATTAAGTCTGTTGTTGAAAAATACTACTAAATGATGGCAGCCAACACTGAAATGAGTAACGTCACATAACATTATTATCGTAAGTAATAATATATTCTTTTTCTTTAAGTCTCAAATTTTCAGATGTATCAAACAAACAAACAAACAAAACAAAACAAACAAACAAACAAAAAAATGTTATGTTATGTTATCTTAAGTTATGCATGCAAACATGAATAATTGGATAAAGCAATAATGATTGATTGAGGATTTATTGATTTAATTAAGAGAATAAGTTTGTTTGAGTTTGATCGTTTAAGTTTGATCGAATAAACGAACGAATGAGTGAATTCAGGTATGATTGAATGAGTGGTTGAATGCATGAATGAATGAATGAATGAATGAATGAATAAATGAATGAATGAATGAATGAACGAACGAAATGATGAATTAATGAATTTGCAGTTCAATTACATCAACATTAAACGAATGTTATATACAAATAAAAATCAAATTTACATCTTCTGAGTAACCAGGAATGAAGCAATGTCTTTTTCATTCTTATGTAACAACTATCGTTCGCCTATCTTCTGCTTCATTCATTCATTCATTCATTCATTCATTCATTCATTCATTCATTCATTCATTCATTCATTCATTCATTCATTCATTCATTCATTCATCCATCCATTCATTCGCCCCTCAGCCAACTAGCCTATTGAAGCAGGCCACGCAATAGTACTTACCCTCTCTGATCTTGAAGCCGCCCAAACTCAACCTCACCCTACAAAACGAGCAGACGAAATGATCGGGGTGAAACTTTTTGCAGCCGACGGCAACGAACGCACCGAAGATGGCTTCGTGGCAAGTGTGGCAGCGACATAAGCGACGTTTGTGGTAGTGCTCGAAGCAGTAGGGCTGTCCGTCGTGTTCGTACACACTCTCCGCCGAAATCGGTCGCTTGCAGTCCTGTTTTGTATAAGTGTGTGTGTGTGTGTGTGTGTATGTGTGTGTGTGTGCGTGAGTGAGTCAATGTGTGAATGAATGAGTGAATGAATATACAAGATAAACAAAAGAAGAGTGAGTGCGCTAATGAATGCGTGAATAAATGAATTGTGGAAAAAATGAATGAATGAATGAATGAATGAATGAATGAATGAATGAATGAATGAATAAATGAATGAATGAATGAATGAATAAATGAATGAATGAATGAATGAATAAATGAATGAATGAATGATTAAGTGACTGAATGAATAAAAGTGTGAATATACATAAACGTTTTAACGCAACATGACGAGGAAATGCTATGGAGAACAGGAAGAACGAACCAAGCAAACAAAGCAATGGATGTGCCACTGTTTGTTCATGGCGGACAGGAAGTTGTCCATGATTGGCTGCTGGCAGGTGAAACACCTCGGCGCTATCTTGTTCTGGTAGTCTGTTCTGTTGTTGGTGTGGCGTGGCGTGGCGTGGCGAGGTGTGGCGTGGTGTGGCGTGGTGATGATGGAAACGTAGTTGTTGCAAACGAATGAAACACCGGTGAATAAATCGTCGATAAAACACAAAGCAAACAGACAAACAAACCCAACAGCAATAACAAACAACACCGTCCAACCTGCAGTAGATGTTGTTGTTGAACTCATGAAAGCCCTCCTCATCAACCAGCATCTTCTGGCAGAGGTCGCAAGTGAAGTGGTCCAGGTGCCACGTCTTGTCCAGGGCCATCACACACATCTTCGTTGACACAGAAATAAGATGAATAGTTTAATCAATTGGTCAATCAATCGTTCAGTCGATCAATCAAACAACCAACCAACCAGCCAACCGACCTACCTACCAACCATCCAGCCAACCGACCAAATCAACCATCAGCCAACTTCACTAACATCAAAAATAGGCAGAAGACACTTATTGCACTTTGGCGAAAACACGGAATGGTAATCTTTCTCACAGTAAATCTTCCCAGATTTCTCAAAGAAAATGTTCTGCTCGATGGTCTCCCGACAACAGCAGCATACAAAATGCTCCAGATGCCATGACCGGTTCAAAGCCGTTAGGGCCTGATTAGTGAATGAATGGATCGGCAGATAAATGAATGAGACGAATGAATGAAAGAGATGATGAATAGATCAGATGATGAATGAATGAGTGAATGAATATAAATGAATGAATGAATGAATGAATGAATTAATGAGGAGATGATGTGTCGTGCGGTGTGCATGTACCTCATGTTATGTAATGTGCATATATGTTGTGTTATGTGCGTGCGTGCGTGTGTGTGCGAGTGTGTATATATGTGTATGTGTGTGTTTGTGTAATAAATAAATGAATAAAACCCCAACCAAACAGAAACAGCAACCCACAAACCTTTCCAATAATATTCCCTCCGCAGGCAGCACATCTCTTTATCTGGCCCCCAGTCACATCCCTACTCTTCTCCAGCTGGACATTATCCAAAGAAGTGGACATCCGCTGCGGGGTGGCTAGATTCAACGTGCTACATGACAGCAATCGGGAAGCTGTCGCCTTGGTAACCGAGAGATAGGTGTCTGGATCAGCTGACTGTTTGCAACAATTTTGGCGGGAAAATTTATAAAAAAAAAAAGTCATCCAAATAAACCCAAATTACTTATCGAATTGAAATATATTAAAGTTTTATTTACTATTAATGAAAAATGATATTTGAATGAGGATGGCATAGGAAACAAAAATGTAATACATAGAAACAAAAATGTGGTACTTATATGCTACGTTACATGCAGAATGTACTTACAAAATACGGCATTTATGCAAGGTGCACAGTAAAACTTGTAATGGATACAGTTTACAATAAAAAATATGCTGGTAACAAGCCTTGTTTAGTCCATTTTTTTCAGTCATTTTGTTATTTCTGGGCCTGTGGTTCAATTTAATGTCATTATCGGTAGTAGTAGCAGTAGTAGTAGAAGTGGTGGTAGTAGTAGTAGTAGAAGCGGTAATAGTAGCAGCAGTAGCAGCAGGAGTAGTTGTATAATCATGACTTTTGTTAGTATTTGTTCTATTTTCTCCATTATAACTGTAATTATTGGTGTGTGTGTATTTGCTGTTGTGAGCTCTATCATTATAACTGACTAGGATATTTTTATTATTATTGATATTATCACTTGTTGTTTTGTTGCTGTTATTATTTCTATTGTTAGAAGTAGTAGTAGTGACAATAGTAGCAGTAGTAGTAGTAGTAGTAGTAGTAGTAGTAGTAGTAGTAGTGGTAGAAGAAGCAGGGGCAGTGGTTTTAGTAGAAGTGGTGTCGTTGAAGTTATTTGTGTTGTTGTTGGCACCCATCTTCATCAATGACATCATCAACTGATCTAGTTCTTTGGCTGCATGTGATTGTGACTGTCGAGTCGTTGTTGTTGTGGTGGTTGATGTCGTTGTTGTAGTTGTGGTGGTTGAAATGTTGTAGTTGTTGATGATGTGATTGTTAGTACAATTGTTGCTATAGTAATTATTGATGTTTTTGGAGGCATTGCCAATTTTGCTGCTTTTAATTTTGTAGTTGTTGTGGATAATTTTGCTATTGTAGTAGTTGCTGTCGTCGTGGTTGTTGTTGTGGTTGCTGTCGTTGCTGTTGTTGCTGCTACTACAACTGTAGCTGTTGCTGTTACAGCTGCTGTAATACTTCCTGTTGGAGTTGCTGCTGCTGTTGTTGTCACAATCGTCTTCTCTAGTGAAAGTCATCCCACCCAATTCATGCATAAGAAAGTCAAGTTGGAAGAGATTGGAGTGAAGCTCCAGAGATGATGACTCATCTGAACTTAGGGAGCCACCTTTTAACTGGAAAATGAGGTCATAGGTCATTTAAAATTACTTACTAATCACCCACACCAGTCCACAAATTTGATGTGAAATGGTTGGTTTCATCTCATTTAAGATGCCTATTTAAAGTTTACATATGAATAAGTAGGTATGTACGTGTAAATATATAAAAACATTTTTCATTTTTTGATAAACATTGCTAACTAACTGTGTATGTATATAAAATGTGTTTTTTATTGTAACAGAATGTTACATAAAATGTATTTGAAATATTTACCCAAATATATTACACAATTTTGTAAAAGTGTATGTTTGTTTATATGTACGCAGAGCTGAATTTGGAGCAGGAGTTAGGAAACTAAAAGTGCAATTGCCCTAGGATCTCCAGAAAAAACAGACTCCAATAAGTTAAAAGATAATACAATTTTGTAACTGTAAAACACAGTTAAAACACTGATTTCAAAGAGAATGTTGCCAATTTTTTTAAAACCCAATCTTATTATTATGGTGAAAATTAAAAATAATTGAAAAAATTAGAGTTCCCCAAAAAATAATTATAGGCCTTCCATTCATCATTACTCTAGGGACAACATTCCTAAAAATCTGACTTGGTATATGTGTGTGTATGTGTACGTGTACATATACATGATTGTATTGACACCTGATGGTTGAAATTTTTCTGGAAAGCACTCCTAATCTGTTTTGAGATGTCATCCAATTCATCTAACTCTTCTAATGTCTCTGAACTCTGATCAGCTGAGCTCAGGGCCAGCATTGACATTAAGGCATCTGATGTAGTTTATGTAACAATACAATAAAATGTGGTTAAAATTATTTATTTTTTTTTTATTTTTAATTTTTATGTTGATATTATTTTTAAATGCGTTATTCCAAAATTATTTTAATTTTAATGTTGATATTATTTGAAATGTATTATTCTAAAATTGAAAAAATACAAATCTTTATGGCTGCATTTTTTGTTTCATTTTTTATTATGCAAGACATTAACTTTTACACTAACTATTTAACTATTTATTAATATTTAATTTTATTAATTTATTTAATCATTAATTAAGAATCTTAGATCTTTTATTTTAATCATACATTACATAGGATCAAAAAGTCATTAACTGCATAAATACAAAATTATATAAAATATAAACTATAATATATACTATAAACTATATACTATACTCTGCAAAAGAATAATTAATTCATTTAATTAATTTTTAAATTTAAATTTTAATATTAAAAAAAATTAAAAAACAAACAAATTAAAACCAATAACATCAGTCTTCTACATATCACTAACCAAGATCCTCTAGAACCTTTTTTTTGGACAATTTTTCTTTGAACATTTTTATTTCACATTTACTGCAAAATTAAAAAAAAATGAAATAAAATGAAAAAACGAAAAAATTTTCACATAAACTTGAAATTCGACTATCGTGCAGAATGGCTGAATGGCAGACTACTATTTAAAAATGAACTTCAATTAATAATAAAATTTTCACAAAGTTAATTGAATTAAATGTACTTACTGCAATACTCACAACGAAATATACGTTATATTCGTTATGTTATATCATTTTGATAATACTTAATGCAATGCTTATAATGATGTCTGCGATACCTATTCTAATTATATTATTCTATTATATTATTACTTATTCTAATTGTATGTGCGATACTTGGTATTAGCAATAATAAGTTTGCGCTTGTTGGATAGTTTAGTTAGCAACGTATCGAATGAAAGTCACCAGTGAGTTTGGAAAATCGACCAAATGATGGTTTTATATTTCTAAATACGAAGAACAAGTACCCTTTTCAAATTTCTTTTTCATATACATCTACTAAAAATGGTAGTTTTAAATTACATTCGTTTGTAGCTTGTAATAATACATTGTGCCTGCTTAGTATTACATTTGTAATCTTTTTATTATTTATAGTTCCTGTTGAAAAATAACTTCGGTTCTGTGTTATAGTATTAATAATTTGAAAGCCAAGGAATCAGACTTTAGTGTATGTCTCAATTTAGAAAAACGACATTGACATTTTTATTCATTTATTTCGTATCAAATAACTGTTATTTTTCATCTAATTATTGAATTTTAAAAAAATGACCATTCACACGCTCTCATTCTAATGCCAACCAACACACACACTCACTTAAAGCCAGCTAATACACAACCACATCGTAGAATTATAAAGTTATTTATAAAAAGCTTTCTTTCAACAGTCAAGTACATTCTACATATGTCTCTGAAATATTCAACTGATTGTAGATAAGTGTGGAAGATGGTATAGATCAGTTTATCATCATTCGTTCGTTCTGCCTTTGATTATTGCCAGAAAGAATATCACGAATCACATTTTGTCCTTTTGGTCATCTGTTAATAAACGAAACGAAGAAATAAAATCTATTTCGTTGATATCAATGATTCACTGAATGAATGGTAACGTTATTGGCGTAGTGTGATGACAATTGTTTTGTTGAGTAGGTTTGAACTTTGTAATGTAGTTCAATTTTTTGGAAGGAATTACAAAAACCCTATCACGTGTCTTTAGTTTGGATGGCTACATGATATAAAATTTTATAGCAAGCAAGAGATTATTTCTTTGTTTCGCGTTCATTACACAATAATCGCATACTAAGGGTTAAACAAATTCGGCCAAATAGCACTAAATCACCAGTTTCTTTGTGCTAGCTAGCTCGCCCGCTCACAAGCATAAATTATGTTAATGCGGACAGTGTTAGTCTGGTAGGCCAACAAATATGTAGGCCAGAATCAAACACACGTGTGCTTTGTTGTAGCGAATGATTTACGTATATGGACAAATGATGTGCAGTTGTTGATGCTAATTTAAATAGATGAAACTGTAGTTTAAATGCATGTATATATACATGTATGCATATGTTTGTGTTTGTGTGTGTACTAAAGAGTATATAAGTCACAAGAAATGCACATTAGAGCTCTATAAGCGTAAAAAATAGTTAAAATATCGTGTGTAAATGAGTATTGTATAATGAATTAATAAATAAAATTCAAGACAATCTAATGTACTACCTGATTGTTATTTTTGTGTTTATTTTGGATGTCTGGACGATTCGTACAGTAAGACTCAATGCTTCAGACTCCGACTGTGCCAACAAACTGGCGGGTTAAAGCGATGGGATTCCTTAATAAATTCGACAAATGTTTATAAAAATCATTTCCTGCTTTTGAAATCATTTATTGCTTCCTATGTGCAATCCATGCGTGTTGAATTAAAAAAATAACTGTAAGACCTAAGCAAATTGTTGCGTACATTCATTCATTATTCATTTAATCATTGTCAGTGAACCGAATATTTAGAGATCAGATCAGTGAACACTGTGCTCATCCTCTCCCAAATTGTAATTTTTGCACCATACAACTTTACTGTAATTGTAATATCATGGTACAACACAACACCATAATTTGATGTTCTACCCATCCATTTAAAACTGTGCTAATCGATCACAAACTCGTCGAATTCAACTTGTTGATTACCACATTCTGACAGCAAATTTGGATAAACATAACATCGAATATACAATAGACACAATCAACGTTTCAATTCTAATTATCTACAATTTTCCTTTTTTTCAAAACTCTGCTTTAAAAGTTTTTATTCCCAGACAATCCCTTACCGACAATAGCGAAGCACAATGGATTAAGGAGTTGCCACGTTATGTAGAAGACAACACCACCGCTGAGGAAGTACTTCAGGGATCAACACCCTGGACCAATGAGGTCTTGAGGAAAGCATACTTCAAAAACCTAAGAGCGAGTTTCAAACGAGGAACCAAAACAGAAAGAGGGCAACGAAAAATGGCTCACAAAGAAGCCCTGCAAACAGTAGCATTATTCATGGAACTACCAGAGTACCCTGACTTTCCAAGCGCGAGAAAGGAACATCTCAAAAGACGTTCACTCATGCAAAACATCCCCGGAGTCGAGATTTGAGATTGACATTTTTTATATAATTATTTTTTGTATAACTATGTTTTTTTTATATGTTAGACGCTTTATATGTTTCTTATGAATTTAATGTTTTATTTCTAAACGTTATTATGTTTTCATATGACTAATGCAGTTCTTGGTTGAAATTTTTTTTCTCTATCATTTCAATTTGAAAACAAATTTATTTTTTAAAAGTGAGGGATATCATGTAAATCAACAAATAAGAGAAAGACGCACATGACAGTAATTCATCACGACTGGAATGCAAATAATTTTCCATGAAAGTACAGACTAGGTTGTTAGACCAGTGTACAACCATTAAGACGCCAATGCGCAAGCACTCTCTCTTATATAAGGAAATGCAGCATTATGCATAGGACAGATAGGACACAACATACAAGATACAAAGATAAGAAAAAGGAGGTAGAGGTAAAGGAAGAAAGAAAGCAGGTCTATTGGTTTGGTATGTATCATTTTTATTCGTCTATATAATCTCGTTTTTGAAAAAGAACAATCAAACTAAAATGGATTAGTTTGAGTTTGATTCACTAAAATATAATATTTCTTATCATCGTAACTAACCTAATAACTAAGTCGTATGAGTCACCACTTAATTCGTCACCACTTAGTATTTATTTGGCTCACAGATCGAATTGTTCAGGGAACTACCAAAGTAGCCTGACTTGCCAAGCGCGAGAAAGGAGCGCCAAATGAGACGTTCATTCATACACAATGTAATTAAAGTAGTAGGATTTTGGGATTAACATTGTAAAATCTGATGATAACAGTAACCAAGCTCGGTTAAACTTTGGCCCGGTTATAGTTGATGAACATCAACTGTAGGTCTGTGTAAAGGATTTGTTATTGCTAGGGCAGCGATGTGTGAACTAACGACGCGTTTTCTGCCCGGGTTTGATATGGGTCAGGGTACAAGAGAACTACCAGGTAAAGAAAAACTCGTGGCAAAAGCCAGGAAGGTGGTCAAGCAATTTCTGGTTTTTGACAGCCTTTCACCCATGGAGTCCAGCGTAGAAAAGTGTTTGGATCCGAAAATTACAGTGTCACATGGTAAACAATCAACGGTGGCAGTTTCATCTGATACGAAGAATGCTGAAAGCCAGACGGAGAACTTAGAAGAAGTCCCGTCTAAACCTTCCGCGATCAACCACACGGAAAACTGAATTTCTGAAATTCCCAGGAATCCGGTACGATGATGCACGATAAGGCGTGTACCGAAGTTGCTGACGGATTATTTCTGGTAGAGCACGGGATGAAGACGAAAGCATAGGTAATACTCAGCACAGGTAAGTCGCCAATTAAACAGTCACCTAATATTATTTTATATAGGACGAACAGTTTGGAGTTATTTAAAGTTGGGCTGAGCGAGAAAATTTCTCTGAGAACAATGTTATTCGTTCAGTAACATCGTAGCATGGTGAAGAGCGGACAATATAACAATATGGTTGTTCATCTGACGCGATTGTTTTTTGAGTACCCTGAAATAAGAGACATAGTGCACAAATGCAATCTGAGGTTTGAAACTTTCCTCAAAAAACACGTCAGAAAAAGTTTCACAATTATTGTGAAATCCATTTTTGCCAATCCACATCATAAAAAAATAAGAATCATGATCAGCAAACGAGTGGCATGGCCAAAATTGCAGAAATGGACTTGTAATTAAAAAAAAGTTGGCTTCAGCCCCTAGGCCCTCTATTGGCCACGTCATTGGTTGGAGATGATGGTCCATCTCAAATCGCAAATTCTGAGATGTGTATGCGTCAATTTTTCATCACCCACTAATGTTCAGGTGGGTTGTTGCACGGACACGTTTCACGTTGTTGCGAGACATGTAACACGTTGTTGCGAGACATGTTACACTTTGTTGTGAAACATATTGCACGTTGTTGCGAGACATGTTACATGTTGTTCATGGCAAGAACATATAAAAAAAACTTGATCCAACAAGATTCCAACAAATATTCACAATATCTGAAGTGTTGTTAATGCTGTTTTCAAAGCTAGCAGGTGAAACTGAGATGTTACTACATTGTAAGGAACCTCACAAATGATTTTCACATTAATTTTATAATGTGGCGTAGCTTTTTATGTAAAGCTATTAAAAATGGACATTTTTTGAACTGATATAAAATTTTATATTTGATTGAATTCTTTGCAAAGATGTTCAAATCTATCTGGCGGGAACTGAAAAAAACGCCAAAACTCTATCTAGCCTAACTTGAAATTAAAACTTGAGATCTAAATTTGGCGGAGATGGATCAATAAACCAAAAAAAAGAACATTATATATCGTTGTTCTTAATTCACTTTGCATCTTGAACTTGAACTTACACATAATTCACAAATATTAATTTATCTATTGTTAAAAATATTAATAGGCTGAAAACTTTTTGAAGACGAATCGATTAAAAATTAATGTAGCAACTAACCGTCAAATAATTCCTTCGTACTCATGGCGGGTACCCTACGGCCACTACCTTCAATTTATCTTTTTCTTCCTCTTCATCGCCGAAGCCAGTTTGAAAAAATTTGAAGATTTTAAATCACCAATAGAGAAAACAAATTAAGAATTAATATTAACATATAACATCGCCTAAAACAATTGATATAAATCCTAAAACACCAAATTAAAACCACATATATACCTTATCTTACGAACATAACAAAGAAAAATTTAAAACGTACCATGTTACGCACACAGAGTTCAGAAGCAGTCACGGACGGCCAGCGAGAGAGTAAAATGTGTAGTAATGTATCTAGCCACTATTTAAATAAGGCCAACAGTTGAAAATACAGCAAGCTGCATGTGTTTAACCTACAATAGGCAAACCAATGTTCCTCCTACTGCTACATACATAAGTCATACATACATACACATACACATTCAATCATATATACAGCATGTATGCATACATATATATAATGGTTGAGTATTCGTTTGTATGTGTCTTTGTCCGTGTGTGTGTGTGTGTGTGT
>NW_008704829.1:671838-692534 GCF_000326865.2 Helobdella robusta
CTTTTGTCATGGGTCTTTGTTTAATTTCTTCAAAATTTACGTCTACATCTGGAAATTGGGGTGGATTTTACAATACATAAATGTTATTTTATTTTTTTTAACAGCAAAAGCCTAAGTGGTTAATTAATAGAAATACTTATGATAATAATCCAAAATATTAGATTGTTTATTTATTCAACAAATTAATTGAGTTTATGATGTTTGTAAGTTAATTAACATGGTTAGTTTCGTGTTTCCTATCGAATTATTTTAGGTTAATAAGTATATTGATGCCACATTATAAGCTATTATGATTTTATATACTATTATGTCAAAGTCAATCAACACACACACACTCACACACACACACACACACACACACAGACTGACATACTTATTGTCCCACGCAAGGAAACGCTGACGAAAACTAGACCAATGTGCAGGCATTCTGAGCATGAGAGGTTAGCAACACACACAGACACATACACAGACAGACAAAGACACATACAGAGAAATACTCAACAAATAAGAGAAAGACACACATGATCGTAATTCATCTCGACTGGTGTGCAAACAATTACAGACGAGGTAATCAGATCCATGTACAACCATTTGTGCATATGAAATTAAGACGCCAACACACACAGCTAAACGCATACACACAGACACACACACACAGACAAAGACACGTACAGAAAAAAACTCAACAAATAAGAGAAAGACGGCCCGTCACAGTAATTCATCACTACTGGAATGCAAATAATTTTTCACGAAAGTACAGACTAGGTTATTAGACCAATGTGTGTACAGCCATTAAGACGCCAATGCGCAAGAAGTCTCTTTTTTTATGGAGATGCAGCGTCAAACAAAAGAGGAGAGGTCTATTGGGTTTATAAGACAGAGGTCTATTGGGTTTATAAGACAGAGGTCTATTGGGTTTATAAGACAGAGGTCTATTGGGTCTATAAGACAGAGGTCTGTTGGGTCTATTCGTTTTATTCGCTTGATTCATTCTTCTCATTCTTCTTTTTTCCCATTTTAGAATAAAGAACTATCAAACCAAAATGGTCTACATAATGATAAGTGTTAATTCATATACTGTTCAACAAGTACCTACTGTACTGTTTAACAGCTTATTTTCTGTAATTGTTTCTAAATCCAGCTAACATATATCGTTGCATACTATTCATACATTAAAATACTATTTTAAAAATTAAAATTGACAAAAAGTTTTACTATAACCAATTGTCAACGTCCAAATTTAAATTTAAATAATTCAAATTTATACAAATTTAAACGATTTGAACAAAATTTTTGAGTTCAATATTGGCTCCTTCGTTAAAGTTAAGTCCCCGTCAAAGTTGGCCCCCCTCTCGTCAAAGTTAGCCTCCCCGTCAAAGTTGTCTGGATCCGCCCTTACGTATGTCTGTCGGAAGTTTGGCTACAAGCTCTCAGAACTGTCCAATGTTCCACCAGAAGCGTTATCTGAGTACCTCTTTTCAGCGACTTTTGTTAGGTTTGGTAGTTTAGCGTCGTTGATTGCATTGTATAATGTTTATAAATATGTAATTAAAATGACTGTAAAAAAATGTTTAAAAATTAAATAAAAAAAAACTTAAGAATTGTGGTTTTATAAAATTAAATTGAAAATATGCAGCTTTGCATTTGAAAGGATTATAGCGATACTGAACTAATGTCACGAAATTTCTTTTACTTCAATTTAATACAAATTTACATATTGCTTTACTGAGTATGGAGTTTGGTTCATTCTAAATACTTATCTGTATTGCGGTATTTTGTATTTTAACTTCCTCAAAAAACTTTTACGAAAATTAAAATCGCAAAATAATGTTGTATAAGCCTCTGAGATGTGATGTAGTAAGAGCTGTTAATGTTGTGATGAATCAGGCAGAACGATAAGAGCTTTAAAAATAGTTTTAGCTTAAATTATCCTCTTGTTGTTTTATGCTGTGTAATATATTTTTTACACACACAAACATACACACAAACACACATGCAAATACGTAAATTATAAATGATAAGGAATTATACCAACGGGCAATTAGAATAGCAAAAACTGCTACAACTGCTATGGTTATGAATAGGCTATATTTGACCACATCCATTCCTATTGGACATGATGATCCGGTCATAACATTAATAAATTTGATAATTTAGACTCAGTACACATGAATAATTACGTTTAATGTGTAAAAAAAATAACTTTTTTTAGCTTTTTCCATAAAAAAACATAAATAAAAACGCAACCCATGTGAGTACGTCTGATTCGAATCAGGCCAGTCCATGAGCGGGTTTAGCAGCCTTTTAAAGTCACATTTGAAAGATGATTCTTTTTATTTATTGTTTTTCAATTTCATATACCTGGTTGGTCTTTTTTTCTTTCTGCTAAAAATTCGATTTTGTAAATTATGAAAATAATCTGGAAAAAGTATCTCACACAGTTTATATCATGATTTATGTAATTATTTTAAAAAAAAATTGTTAGTTATTATATTCTTTTAAGTGAGTAACTCCAGACAAGAATTTAGGAACAATGATTTTAAAGTTTGTATTTTAGACAATTAATTCCAATATTTAACAAAAATAAATCCATTTCATAAAATAGTTCAATACCATAAGCTTTTTCTTTCTCTGAAGAATGGTGTGTTAATGACATTATACGATTCAATTGCTTTAAACATGACAAAATAAAATAATAAATTTTTTAATAAATGAAACAAAATAAAAACATTTTTTAAAATTAACTTTTCAGTTAATAACAGAAGCCGGATTTAAAGTGTGGTAGGTAAGCATTTAGGGGCCTCCAATTCTATGCTACCCTAAACTAAAGCCTTGAAACCTGTAAATCCGGCCAAAGTTGTGCATGAAAATACTGAAAAATTTGATGATAGTTTAGCAGGTAAAGCATTTAATTATAAAAATTGACCGATGTCCTTTCTTTCATTGAAAATTGAATGAAAATATAAAATCATTAAAATTGAATTATAAAATAAATTGAATAAAAGTGCTAAAATTGAAGTGTTTTGTCGTACTGGTTTTGCGACAACGGCTCGCTTATAATCTTTTAATCGTACTTTAGTAAAATTTCAAAATTGGGGGGTGATTAGAAAATGGAAAAAAACAGAAGACAATGACAAAAAAAAACTATAATTTTTATATTCACACAAATTGAAAACCAATAACAAAATATATAACAAACGAAAACTTCATTTACGTCGATCCGTGTAATCTGGAATTTTAATGGATAGTAAATGGTAAATGATTTATGTGATATGTGAATTCTCTCTCTCTGTCTTTCTCTCTATAGATATATATTCATTGAGTTATTTTATACAAAAAATCTAACAAAACTAACATACCGTCACCACTTGTATTATCTCCAGGTTCTAAATAGACTGAATGAGCAAATAGATAAATATATTGATAAATGGATGAATGAATGGATGGATAAATGGATGAATGAATGGATGAATAGATGGGTAGGTGGATGGATGAATGGATGGATGGGTGGATACAGAGTTGAATTCTGTTTTCGGCAAGCCCTGAAAAATGTACCAAATTCGAGCCCACACAATTAAGTGCTACTACAACAAATGATCATCAGTGTTAAATATCAACTACAGTTAGTAATAATTTTCAATTTTGTTAGCTTATACTACCTAAACTGCTTCGAAGCTCGTCTATCAAGTTGAATGGTTGATAAATGGCTACGATCTTGTGCGATTCATGGTAACATACATGTTGTTATTTTTTTCCTGAAAGGCAAGAAAGGGGCCCAAATCAGGTCCCCAAAATACTGCGAGCGGCATTTTCAGGGCTTGCCGAAAACCTAATCCGGCTCTGTATCTACCCACCCATGCATCCATGCATGCATGCATCCATCCATCCATGCATCCATCCATCCATCCATTTATCAATATATCAGTCTCATTTGTCTGTTGGCTAATCCGGCCAAGGTCGGTTCGATGGACGGATAGAATTGGACAAATGAATGGATGGATAGATAAATAGATGGATAGATAGATCAATCTATAAATTAACCATTTAAGTTGTTTTTTAGTCAACAAGATTTTAAAAGTGTTTAACAAACCTGCATATTCTGTGACGTTTACTGAAAGTAAAGATTTTATGTGTAAAATAAAATCTGGAAATAGCAAAAAAATAAGGTCATCAACCTTCAATTTTGAAAATCTTCACACCTCCCATCCCCCGGAACCGAATTTTAGGAAAACATTTTACCAACTTCCCTCAAATCATCCCCCCGGATCTGCCGAGGAAGGACAACATTTTAAATATTTTTTTAAATCATCCTCTTATACAACTCTAAAATCTTTATTAATTTAAAATAAAAACACCTCGAAATTTATTTTCTACTTAATATATTTGTGTATTATTTGTTTATATAGCTCTGTACAAAAACGAAAAAAAACTCGCCTATGTTGGGGGCTGGAGCGACCAACGTTATTATGTTTTCTGAAATTAAATTTATTAATTCAAAAATTATTTTTACATTAAAGTTAATTTATTCATAGATGCGCGTTTCAATCACCATCGTCCCTATCATCATCAATGTCATCTTTCTCACCATCATCTACGTCATCATCGTCAATATTGTCATCGTCATCTTTATTATCACCATCCCTTCAAATTTAGATGTCTAGTATATGCTCATAGAAACGTTACATTGAACGATGGTGGGATATAACGTTTGATGCAGTTGTATCTGGTTTGACTTTTGTTAATGAGGTGAGATGAAATTAAAGTAAGTTATAAAATGTATTAGTTAGGTATGGTATGCGTGTTGTTAGGTTGATTCATTTGATTCTTTCACTATTTTTCTCTTTCGCTCCCCCCCTCTCTCTCTTTCTCTCTCTTTCTCTCACTTTCTCTCTTTCTTTCTTTGTCTAATTTTTCTTTGTTTATAATCAGTTACCTTTTGCAGATGTGGCAGCGTCTGTTTCTATGAAATTAATTTAAAATAAATTAAACTAATTTTAATTAAGAGAATAATTGAACTTGACAACTGTTAACTAATTATAATTAAGAACATAGTTAAAATAAAAATAAAATTCCCTAGTAAATTTATTATTAATTACTGACTGATGTGAAAACATTATGGCTATATATGGCAGAAATGTTCAATCAATCAATTAGCTTATAAAGCGCTATTTCCGCGATGTTTAACAGCGTTCCTCAATGAATTTTGCAAACAGATGGGTCTTGAGGTCCTCTCTGAACTTCGTAAGTGATGGAGAAGAAGTCAGAGAAGTAGATAAAGAGTTCCAGAGATAAGGGCCAGAAAAAGCAAATGCAGATTTAGCAAAAGAACAAGAAGACGATCGTAAATCGGGGCGTTTAGGTTCAATTAATATATCTGATAAGTACTTAGGAAATAATTTAGATTGAGACTTATACATGAATGTGCAAATTTTAAAATTTATTCTATATTTTATAGGTAGCCAGTGCAAGAGAACCAGATATGGAGATATATGAGAAAAAGGGATACAAGCCACTAGACGAGCTGCGGAGTTAAAAGCTTTACTTAAAGGATAGAGTTTAGAATTCGGAAGACCATAGTAGAGCGAGTTACTGATTTTACAAATGAAAACTTTGAAGAATACAAAAACAGTGGCGGATCCAGAAATCCGCTATTGAAGGAAGGGGATGATTTCAAAATTGTAAAGTGGATGACTATTCATAATCCGGTGGGAGTGCATTCCCTTGTGGGAGTGTGTATAATATGTTTAATTGAAATAGTACAACTAATTTTGTTTATATGTCCTTTAAAAGTTCTGAGGAATATGTGTGTGAAGCCTTTGAACTCATCGGTCTTAAAAGTTTTAAGGATAAATATAATGGTAGTTTGCTACTTGAGTGACCAGGTGTTGTACTTGTACCAAGTGCTGCAGTGGCCGGGTTCAAATACATTTAAGAAAGTTTAAACCAATTTTATGGGCTAATCACTGAATTTAAAGAAATGCATACATTCATTCCAGATTGGAGATTTAAAATTTGTAGTTAGGTAAATAATTCTCATTATCACATGTGTATTGAGAGTACGGGATGACAATAAAAAATATTAGGCGAACTAACCATCTTCGACAGATCTGAATACAAATCTTTTTATTTCGATACTCAACGTTGTCAAGACGTTCTGAATAAAAATTTTGGCGGGACCGGGTTCTACAAAATATCCGATATCTCTATTTTTTTTGGCCGTGAACATCTGAATATAATTTGAATTGAATTTATTTTATTTATTCAGTGAAAATTAAATTCGAGCGCTGTGATAGTATAATGGTTGAGGTGCCTGGCATTGCTGTTAGAGTTATTAGGTTTGAACGCCAAGAGATCTTGGTTAACGACACGTGGGCTGTCTGATCCACGTGTAAAGACGTTCACGATGGAGGAACTTCAGGGCAGAAGTCCCCAAAATGAAAAATTTTGATAGAGATATGGGTAAAATGAACAAAATCTTTAAATGAATTTGTCAAAATTTGGGCTGAAGATTATTTCAACCCGCCTAAACAATAAAATTACGGTAAATTTTGCATAAAATCACCGATTTCAATAGCAAAAATCGGTTAGAGTTGAGTAGTAACATCTTTCGATTTACGAAATGACGAAATGATTTAAACTGGAACAAAATTTCCCTTCACTTAATTTAATGAATAATAATAAGTGCTCATCAATTTATAAAGAAACAAATTTGTGAGAAGAAAAAAATTCACTATGGAACTAAAGACTCCAACGATGGGCAGATCGAATGGAGATAAGTTGAGATAAAAATAACATTTAATGAACAAATTTTAACTTTTAAATACGAATGTGCTTGAAATTTGATTTTCCGATACAATTTAGTTTTACAATTTTTTTCATTTTTACTCTGCTGTCACCAGCAGTGTCGTCGCCAAAAAATGTTTTGATGGGGGAGGGGGACGCGGCGCTTGGATGACCTTATTTTATTATTCCACATTTTTCCACAACTTCAAAACGTATTTTCCGTCCCAATTTTTCCAAAACGTTGCTGCTTTATATGGACTGCTGCAATCTTTAACCAAACTTCATTGAACTCAAATAGAAATTTTGTGAAACGGTTAACAGAATGTCTATTGTGGTGAGGAACTCCAGTCCCAAAGCCCCCCTTAGTATTTGAAATGGAGAAACATTTTTAACGAGTAAATTTTATTGATTACACATGCGATGTATCCATTTTCATAGAAGCTCCTGTATTCCGTTGCGAATTCTTTGGTCGGCTCAACCATATCCATCATGAACCTCCATCTCAATCTGATGTCAGCAAGTAATGGACGCACCTTGAAGATTGCCGTGTATTCGTAAATGTTCGCGCTAGGGCCGAGCGAGTAATTGAATTGCCGGATCTCTGCTTTCAAATTAAACTGAGATTAAACAATATTAAAATTAAACTAGAAATAAACTATACAAAAGTTAAACTAGAATTAAACTAAATTAAAAATAAACAGAAATTAGATTATGTTAAAATTAAACTGGAATTAAACCACATTAAAATTAAACTGAAATTAAACTATATTAAAATTTAACTGGAATTCAATTTAATGGCTCCCAATATTTTTCGAAACTTCTCCTCGTCATATTTTAACTCAAACTTGAAATGCTAGCATGTACGTGTGTACTTGGTGCGTGTGTGTCTGTGTACAAAATAGAAGAAAAATAATCTTTAAAATTCGGACGGAACTTGATCTGAAAGTCTCAAAGACCAACTTATAAACCATTACGATTTAAAGCATCCATGAAAAGAGTCATTAAATATTAAAAAAAAATTTGCCGACTTGTATCAACTATAAGAAGGTAGTTTGTATATAAGCCATCATTGCGTGTACACCTCTCGTAAATAAGAGTGAAGTTAAGCCGACAGGCATCAATCAAGCTTATTTCCCAGCGTATATCATGGCAGTTCCAAACGGTGCCCTTGTGATAGTTAGCTCTGCAGTCTTCAACATAGAATTGCTCAGTAGAATCTTCGAAATCATCGTATTTATTTATTTATTAGTTTATTTATTTATTCGCAATTATTTAATAATAGTTTTTAAAATTTTAATTAGAAAGATCGAAGAATTCAATTTCTAACTCATCTTAAGAAATCGTGGGTCCGTAAAGACATGGACGATCAGCAATAATAATATGGGCGTGTCCATTTCGATGGCTAGTCAGTTTGAAAAATTGTCACCCCATGTTATGGTTTGGTTTGAAATCGGCATGCACTTGATTTTAAAGTTGATAACATACTCACTCACACTCACACACACTTACACATCTCTCTTAAATTTTGATGTAGTAATGAAAATGTTGATGGTCTCTTCATGTTGTTTTGTTTACAGCTTATTGTTAAGACGTCACCACCAATGTTACTGTGAAAAATTACAAATTTCTGTCCTATCAATTTATCGACCAACCAACCGGCAAACTGACCGATTGAAAGATCTGCAGTACAAACATAGTGACTTGGCATGGATATTTTACAATTGATATTTTGTTGGAAAACTAAAAAAGTGCTAGAAAGCGTTTGTTAGTAGTTTCTAAATTCTAATAGGACTGTGCTTTTGTTTGATATTCAGTCTTGTTTGGAAAATAGAAATTATTTATCAAAATAAACAAAAACAAATATTTAAAAACATTGATTTTCAGTTTTTTTTGGAAAATAGAAATTATTTGTCAAAATAAACAAAAAAAATGTTTATTTTATTTATTTTTTAGCCAATTCCTATTTTTGTCACAGTCGAATTGGAAGTTTTAATAACTTCTTAACGTGAAACATCCTTGAAAATGTATAGAAATGTTCGGTTAGGTTGTAGTATAACATTTATTCGTCAAACATTCGAGCTTTTTAATGCAGGTATGTCATGTATGAAAATCAAGTGGGATTGAAATTTTCTTCATGTAGGCATACAATCAGATATCCTGGTAATTTTGAGGAATAATGTCGTTTAGTGATGTAGTTTCGGTTGTTGTCCAGTTTTCTGACAGGTGTTATATCTAAAACAGTTACTAAATTTAGTTTGGCAGTATCATGAGATGATTAAACCTTTGATTAAAACTATATTTTATAGACATTTACTTTGATCAATTTGCTAATTAGATAATAGAAATATTCATATTGAAATATAGCTAATAATAATATTCCTCTTGAAATACGGTTGGTAGTTTCAATTTTTTCTTAAAAATCATAAATCGATAAAACCTTGTTTTGAATGGATAGATATAAGTAGTTATAAGTAGTATGGGGTGACGATGGATTTGAAATCACTGTATTATTACAATATTTATCAACGATTGAACAATTTATTAACTTTGGACTTATGAACTTCAAACTTTTGATTGATATTTTGTTGTTTTCCATTGTGTCGACAGTTCAATTCTTACCTTGAAATTTCTAAACATTATTTATAACCTACCTGGAATAATTTTACAATTTAAAATTGAATCAATCGATTTTGATGAGGCTAAAATGTTCGTTGTTATATTATTTTCTGCCAGTTGTGTGTGGATTAAATAAAGCTCTTTTGCTAAATCTGCATTTGCTTTTTCTGGCCCTTTTCCCTGGAACTCTGTACCTTCTTCTCCGACTACTCAAGGCCCATCTGTTTGCAAAATTCATTGAGAAGCGCTGTTGAACATCTCGGAAATAGCGCTTTATAAACTAATTGATTGGTTGATTGAATGATTGATTGAATGATTGATATTTGATTGATTGATTGAATGATTGATTAATAACTTTCAATAACTTGTAAAAACTTATGGTTATATGACAGTAAGATGCAGTTAACAGTTTGAAAGTTCTTTGTATCTTTCTGCATTTTTAATTTTAAATTTTATCAAAAAACGCCATAACTATTAGTACCGTCATTTCGCGCTGACTCTGCGTCAAAGGCGGCGAACGTTCGTTCGACAGCTTCCATCATTTGAAAAAGAATATAATTTCACATTTAATTAATAATTAACTAATTGAGTACTGAATTAATGCCTAATTAATTGAGTAATTAATTAATTAAATTTGAAAAAAATAAATAATCGTACTGCATGCTTTGTAGCAGAAGGCAACGATGCATAATAAAGGTAGTAAGAGGATGATATATAAAGTTCATTTTCTTCGATCATGATCTGGCTATTGTCGAAAGCGAAACTGAGATTAGAGTTCTGAATTGAAAATTTCGATTATTGAATATTAATAATTAAATATCAGAGGTATCAACTAAAAATCACGTGAATCCGTGCGTGCAACACGTGGAATAGGCAAGGATCTCTTCTGCATTCAAACCAAGTTACTGTAGTAGCAAAACCAGACGTCTTAACCATTATACCACCTCACCGTACTGCATGTCAAAGGTTGAGATTTTCTTACATTTGAGCCAACGACATTCGCCTGATCTCAAGTTAACCAGATTTAAATGTTTTTCATTGTAAATTTTACACTGTTTATATTTTCGTTTGGTTTTTGAGTGGCGTCATGTAAAACATAAATTCTTTTTTGTGTTATTTCATCTTAATATTATCAATCGAAGCAAATTTATCGGCGGATAACCGACAAGGATTTTTAAAAAATGATATCATGTTATATACTGTTACTCATATAACTTTATAGGTATAAACATTCCTAGACGCATATAACACGCATATGCTTGCATTACACTTACACACACAGACACACACACACACACAGAGACACACACACATACACACACACATATATATATAAATGTTCTATCTACAAACTTATATGTTGTTTATTTACACATATATATGTATATATAGAGAGCGTCCATAGCATCACCATTGCCCGATCAGATGACAGAAGAGAGCTTTATATGAATTCAGTGAATGGATGCAATTATTTCATTTAGTCAGCTAAATCATAAAATATTACAATAATGTAATAAAATAAGGAAAAACATTGAAATTGGATTTGATTTAACAAAATCTGGGGTGACATATTATACTCGCAATGGGTAATTATTGCGACAAGGATCTAGAGGATTCGAATGCCGATTTGAAGAACCCAAGTCCCAAGTTGGATGTAAGGACGGGACTATGCAACGCTGATCCCATTACAAAACAAGGGAAACGGATACAGATGACACAAGTCTGTTTCTTCTCATTGTTTAGTCAGAAGTAGTATATTTATAAAAATTTATTTAATAGGTATGTGTTTTTTCTTATTAGCGATAAATTTGTTGTATGTGGTAGACAGTGTCCTCTTTGCATTCAAACACAGTCACTACAACATTGAGAATAAGCACCTTAACCGTTACGCTATCTCATTACCATGTATATATCGTTAAGAACAAAAAAATTCCCTAACCGCCCACTTAGATGTTGGTTATCCCACTCATTCCAATGACGCTCCTCATCATCCAGACATCTATCAGTCTGGGAAATACGGTCATCACAGACAAGGATCTCCATATCACGAAGGATGTTACAGCGGCTGTCTTGTTTCTCATCAATTTATCCAACAAGATGATTGAAGAGAAAAGAAAGGTGGGTTTCTGTTGGAATGATGTGTTAGTTGATGATTTGATTTTTTTTTTTTTTTTTGAAAATTGGACGAATTTCATGTGTAATTAAATGTAATGTGAACGTGAATGATGATAAAATTATAAACATGTGAATAAAGTTTGTCTAAATTTGAAAAAATTATATAAAATGCTAAAAAATTGTTCCGTAACTAAAAAAAATTTTAAGCAGTTTTGTAAAACAATGATTAATTTTTAAATGATTTACAAATATAGTTTTATGACAGTAAATAACTTTAACATTAAATAGCGATTAAGATAACACTTTATTTGAAATGATTTGCAAACAAACTCAGGTCTGTCGTTACGCATCGAGCATTCGTTCAAAGACCAGACCAGACGATCTACAGAGTGCATACGGTGAGACTGACGCTGCTCTTCTGGCGAGGGCAGATTTGAAATCTAAGGTCATTCCTTGGTGGAGGAATTCAACAACTGACAACAACACTCAACAAGACGATCAGAGTTTCGTGTTTTTAAACCCATGCAAGAAACAACAACTCTATTCAGATTTGCAAGCTTATCGCCAGACTGTTAAGTACTATCCTGAGATTTCTGATAACGTTACGAAATTGGTGGAAATAATGCAAAAGTACAATGGAACAAGTTTGAATTTGGTTCCATGCCTGAGTTTTTACAATGAAAAAATCAACTGTTTGTCGTCTGGAATGTCGGAAGTCATGGTACACACGAACGATTCTGTTTGCTGGAGACAGTTGATTGCAATCCGCTTGCTACTGCTGTCAAAAAATGAATATTCATCTGTCGAGATGATGGGGTGGACTCGATTGGTAGAGAAGATGGTCAACTTGACGCAATATGTAAAAAATTATTACGTCAAATGTTATGCTTTGTCGAAAGAGAACCTAGGCAAGGCATACTATTACAACCAGGAGTTGGAAAGCATGTTGATTGAGAATGCGAAGAAGCAGATCAGTCTCTGGGATCCCAAGAACGAGTCACTGTCGAGCATTTCGTTGAAAACCGTCGTCGAGGATCTAGCTTGGCAGGTGGGTGCGGATTTGAAAATTTTAACCACTTTATATTTGAGTAAAAAATAATTTTATAATCGTTAATTGCTTTCACGTTGAACATTTAAACAGTAATAAAATAAATGAACGATGTTTTCATTAGAATTTTTGCTGAGTTATTCCGATAAACTGAATAAAATGTGTTAACAATTACATAATTTTGGAATGTAATGTAAAATAATTGTCCTTAATTGATTAGAATGCTTTGTTAACGGTGAATCATGAAACAGACCCTAACAGGTGATTTTGAAACAGTGAGCAAGCAAATCTCAGAAGATCTATGGAGCGACCGATTTAGCAAATTCATCAGAGCTCTCACGGAGACTAGAGCCTTACTGGATTTGAACGTCGTCAACAAGATTCAGAGTGCACTGGGGACCGCATACGCAAATCTCGTCTCGGCCGCAATCATCCTGACTGTTGTGATATTCCTCACACCCGTCATCATTTTCCTCATCTCCAGAATCGTACTCACCATTCAAAATTTCGCCTATGGCCTCTCGTTGAAAACCAAAGAATTGAGAAAGGAAAAAAAGAAATCAGACGCGCTGCTCTACCAGATGCTGCCGAAGTCTGTGGCGCTGCAGTTGAAGTTGTCGAAGAAGGTAGCGGCCGAGTCCTACAACTCTGTGACGATATTTTTTAGCGATATTGTCGGTTTTACAGCTATTTCTGCCAAGAGCACTCCCATGCAAGTTGGTGTAGTAAAGTTGTATAGATAGTGGTTTGACTTTTTAATTTTTACAATTTTCTATTTAGTATTCATTTGTCAAATGGCATTACAGCTGGGCATTTTAACCAGTACACTATCGCAAAGCCTTTTGAATATAAATGATAATACTTTTAACCATCATATTATACATCGTAGTTTTTTCATTGAAATATCGTCACACCAAGGTCGTAGAATTTCTAAATCACCTCTACTACTTCTTTGACACCACCATTGACAAATACGATGTCTACAAGGTAGAAACCATTGGTGATGCTTACATGGTGGCCAGTGGCCTTCCGCAGAGGAATGGTTAATATGGTTTGATGTTTTTCTAGATCGGCCAATTTGATATCTCGTCAAGGGAGAGGGGGTTGGCTTGAGGTTTGAAGTCCCCCATATAATGATTAATTTTGTGGCGGTTGAGGTTAAATTTTTAAAAGTATTTTAAAAGTATGAGGTTAAATTTTAAAAACCCCTTTCAGAAACACAAGCCACCGAAGCTAGTCTTATGAAAAAAATATTTTAAATTTTTGTATTTGTTGAAAAATTAAAAAAAAATTATTTCACTCAATCCAGTTTATGTCACTCTGTTTCTCCCTCTCTCTTTTTTTCCTTTTTCTCTCTCCCTCAATCTTTTTCTCCTCTCTTTGTTAATAAATTGAAAACTTGAATGAAGATTCAGATTTTAAACGCATTTTCTAAATGAAAACTTATGGGAATATCATCTATTAATAATTAAGATAATTATTAACATAATTTTTTGAGAAATTTCAAAAAAAAACCCGAAAAGATTCTTCGGAAAACATTCTCTCGAATTCAGGTAAGAGACATGCAAATGAGATAGCCAGTCTGTCGTTGGACCTGCTGGACGGGGTCAACGCATTTCAGATCCCCCACATACCGGACGAGAAGATGAAATTGAGAGTCGGTCTCCACACAGGTCGAAGACTTTTTTTTTCTTCCAATTTTGTAAAAATTTTAAAATATTAATAAATAAAAGTGGATAAAGTAAAGGAGTGAATGAATGAATAAATAGATAGATGGATGAACGAACAAACGGACGAGCGAACGAATGAATAAAGTAATAATTAATAGAATTATTAATCTTTTATTATTTACATTATGACTTAAAATAACGAGATAATATTAAACAGTTACTAATGCTACTTACGATTCTTCTAAACATGATAAAAAATTTTTGATGAACTGGAAAACGAAATCTCTTGTGCGTATAGGAGACAGTTTAATTGCGCAGTTATCCAGTCTCAGGTGGAGTAAGCCATCTTTAATTAGCGAACGCTGAACTCATACCTACGCGCACACTCACGTACACTTATATGCACGTACACACGTACGCACACTAACGCGTTCATACTTATTACACTCGTACAAATGTGTGTAGATGTATGTATGTATACATTTTTAGAATTGCGTGTGTGTGTGTGTATGTTGTGTGTGATAGGAAAAAGTGAAAGCGGATTAAAGCAAACACGTGTTTGGCTTTCTGCAGATATGATTTTTACATTTAAGTCTGCAATACTGTAAATGAAACGAGTAAAAATGTAAATGTCAAAACGGCATGAAAAGGAGAATTTCAAAAAATTGATAGTGATGGGATTCGGTGCCAAAGTCAAGGTAGGCAGATGGTTTATTGCCCCTCTAGTTGGTCTCCACAAAAAAGGGACCTACGCAATTGAGATTACTTGAAAGATTCTGAAAATAACTTGGGGGATTCTATTACTTCGTTGCCACGGGTATCCACACCTCTGAATCCAACTTTACCAAAGGCTACTTTTCAACCTTGGCTGCTTTTCAACATTATTTAAATCTTACATACAAAATGTACGGTCCGCATCTGGTCTGGTAGACTCCGTTGATGATTAGAGAGAAGAAAAAGAAACACACTTACTCCTGCGTGCCTGTTGGCATCGTTAATGAAGTTCGTTGCCTTTGAAGTTGACGAATGTATTTATATATACGGACACAGACGCGAGAGAGAGAGAGAGAGAAAGAAAGAGAGAAAGAAAGAGAGAAAGAGAGAGAGAGAGAGAGAGAGAAAGGGAGAGAGAGAGAGAAAGGGAGAGAGAGAGGAAGATAAAAAAGATTACAAAAAAATTAAAAGATTACAGTAGAATGTATGGTACTTACATAATAACAAAATTGTGAAGAAGCAGCATCAAATGAATGGCATTCACTAGACTACGATGACGTTAAAACACCGGGTTCTTAAGCACGTGCCTCAGTAGGTACGTCTTTTTCAAGTTGTACAAGTGCCTGTCTAATTAAAATACTAATTAATTAACTCACTCAATTAATTAATTAAATTATTGATTAGAAAAAATTCAGAAAGAGAAAAATTGTTTTGTAACTTTTTTAAAAACTCTTAATCAAGTAAATATTGAATGAAAAAAGTGAAAAAACAAAAACCACCCACCCGCTCACACACTCACCCACACACACACACACAACACTCCTTATGTTTTTTGTGCCTGAGATCTTTGTGGGGTTGAACCTTCAAACGAGACCTGACATTCTTTTAAATACATACCTACAACACAGAAGCATGTTATACACATAAAAGCAGATACCAATTGAAAGGCATGAAATATTATTCTCATGCAATTAGATATGTTAAATAGATAATTCACTTTAATTTTTTCACAATGTTACATCAAAATACGTACAAAGGATTGAAATATACTAAGTTAATTGAACTGAATGTTAATCTCTCAGAATTCGAATCATTATATTGAGTTGCTTGCTTGCTATTTCGAAGTTCCAAGTACCAATTGTAATAAACGCAGAGCGTTTTTAGTAAAATTTTTAAGATTAAAAAACATAATGGGGGAATATCAGAATAAAAATAGGCGTAAATACAATCGGTTGTTATCTATTTAAATTTTATTTCACGTCATCTGGGCCCAAATCCTTGCCCATCCACATGAACAGCTGAACCCGGAGAGGAGAAATTGGTTGAGATTTAAAAATTTTTTTTTCACTTTTAGGTCCAGTGGTTGCGGGAGTCGTTGGAAGCAAGATGCCTCGATACTGCCTGTTTGGCGAAACTGTCAACATAGCCTCCAAGATGGAATCGAATGGACTGCGTTCGTGTCATTTCAATTTGAATTTTTTTCCGTTGGATTTTCTTTTTGTATATCCGGTTTAGTTAACTAGTAGTTATTTCTAAATATGATTTGATTGTTTGAATTTGTTTTTTTTTTGTAGATATTAATTGATTGATTTATTGTTTAGTCGTTCGTTATTTTTCTATATGGTATTTGTCTTTATTACCACAAATTATTTTTAAAATTTAAGAATCTGGTTAGCCAATTGTAATAATTTTTTTCCAACCCGAGTTTTCTTGAATGATTCATTTTCATAATACTTTCCTAGCAGATCAGATCAACAAAAAGTTCGAAAATAAGAAAATGATATTTCGTGAATAATTAAATAAATAAATGAACTTAATCAAGTAGAAAATTTTCAATCCTCAATCACATGATTTAAAAAGCCTTGAAGATCCACATAAGCAGCGAATGCATGAAAGCTCTGACGGAACTTGGCGGTTGGGTCATTGAAAGGAGAGGTACCATCACAATTAAGGTTTTTATTTTGTTTTATATTTTAATATCTTCATTAAATTGAAAATATTTTTTGAAAATATCTTAACGGTAAGGATAATTGCAAAGAAGACAAACTCAAGACAATTCACTCTGCGTGACCTGGTTCGAAAGCAATCAGGGTCTTTAATTTATTCAAGTTTACGATACGCTAGTTTGAACGCATTTTTTTGGTGGAATGTCAGACATCCTACCAGCCCCTGGAGAATAAAATTACACTCCATTCATTGGAAAACACTGATCCAGTTGATATTTGCTGACCTATATATACAAATATAAGTTGTTTTGGTTTTTTCATTTTTGAAATATTTAGGGAAAGGGTGAAGTGGAGACATTTTTTCTACTCGGTAAGGCCGAAGTGACAAAACCGAATTGAAAAAAACAACAACATGGTTCTTGATGTTACCGACCTGATGGTGCAGTTATCAATTTTTTATGATGCTTACAACTATAATGATGCCAATGAATTTCCGTAACTGTAAACTGTAATATTAATGAATTATACTGTAATATTAGTGAATTAAACTGTAATATTAATGAATTGGATTGTAATATTAATGAATTAAACTGTAATATTAATAAATTAAACTTTAATAGAATTAAACTGTAATATTAATGATTTAAACTGTAATATTAGTGAATTAAACTGTAATATTAATGAATTAGATTGTAATATTAATGAATTAAACTGTAATATTAATAAATTAAACTTTAATAGAATTAAACTGTAATATTAATGATTTAAACTGTAATATTATTGTATTAAACTGTAATATTAATGAACTAAACTGTAATATTAATGAATTAAACTTTAACTGTAAACTAATTTTACAATCAACTACTTCTAGATGTTGTCTAAATGTTTGTCATTATGCGAAAATAAAACGACTAATTGATGAAATTTATTTTTTATAGTTGTAAAAAAGTTTCTTCACTTTACATTAATTATTCATTCATTTATTCATACGTTCGTTTGTTCGTTCATTCATTAATTCATTCATTAATTCTTTCATTATGACTTTACCAAAAAAATCACCTGACCTTCGCGGTATTGTTAATTATTACAAAATTATTACAAAAATTATTATTATTATTATTATTATTACTATTATTATTATCTATAACACTCTTCTCCTTCTTGTCACTTCTTTAGTCTTATCTAGAATTAATTGATTACTGTAACTTGCTCTACTATGGTCTTCCTGATTTTACACTCTACCCTTTAAGTAAAGCTTTTAACTCTGCTGCTCGTCTAGTCGCTCGTATCCCTTTTTCTCATATATCTCTATATCTTGTTCTCTTGCACTGGCTACCTATAAAGTTTAGAATAATTTTTAAAATTTGCACTTAATGTATACGTCTCAATCTAAATTCTTTCCTAAGTCTTATCAGATAAATTAATTGAACCCGGTTTACGATCGTCTTTTTGTTCTCACTTCTTCTTAACTCGTGTTAAACACTCTTTTGCTAAATCTGCATTTGCTTTTTTGGCCCTTTCTCTGAAACTCTTTACCTCCTTCTCTGACTACTTCTCCATCACTTACGAAGTTCAGAGCGGACCTCAAGACCCAGCTGTTTGCAAAATTTATTGAGGAGCGTTGTTGAACATCGCGGAAATAGCGCTTTATAAACTAATTGATTGGTTGGTTGGTTGATTGATTGGTTGATTGATTGACTGACTGACTGACTGACTGACTGACTGACTGACTGACTGACTGACTGACTGACTGACTGACTGACTGACTGACTGACTGACTGACTGACTGACTGACTGATTGATTGATAAACTTTTATAATTAATTCATTTTTGCATTCAATTTTCGTCTGACAAAATGATATCCAAAATTTTTCAAGCTCCGGTTAGGTTTATAAATATAAGCGCCTCAATTTTTGCTTGATATGGTGGTATCATGGATATATATATATATATATATATAAATATATTTATATATATATATGTAGATTTATATATATATATATATATATATGGATATATATCCATGGGTGGTATTATTATTTCTGCAGTGGTGTTTTTTTAAATAATGTTCATTGTTTAATTTAGGGTATTTTTCTGACAAATTTTTTAAAAGTAAATTCAAATAAAAATGTTATAAAAATATGTTAAAAAGAATGTATTTAATAATAAGACATTTGTGACAAATTGTTGTGACTGTAGCGATAAAAAATTTGTGTTGATATTTTAGCCTTCACTTTTAACATGCTTAGTAGGAGGAGCTTAAATGTAAGTATAAACAAAGGTGCTAATGCGAGATTTGTTTGTCAAAATTTTGATCAAAAAATAGTTTTAATTAATTTTTGTGAAAATTTTTGAAAAATATATTTGTGAAAAATCAAAAATGGACGTTTTTTTCTGGCTGGTCGTCGGCATTTTACTACTTGTCATTCTTCTGTTAGGGACGATTTTTTTCTTGGTTTTATATGCTGGCTTGTTGTACAATGTAGAAGTTGGTGTCGGTGAGCCGCCCGTCCAAAACTTCGTGGGCTTCTACAAATCAGGCACTGGGGCCTACAGGAACTCGTCTGCTGTTTTCACGGAGGCATGCTCCATTGCACCCACGTTGTCCACTTTCGGAGTTTTTTATGATGATCCTAAATTAGTTAGTTTCTCTTTTGCATCTCATTTTTTCACAACTTCAATTAATAATTGTAATTCAATTTCAATACCAATCAGATCAAATTAAATTTATTAAACTAATTAAATAGTTGTCACTGATCATTAAATTAAGGAATGCTTCTGTCCTATCGATTTATTGATCTTTAATTTAAATGGCCCCAACATTATTGTATTTATTTTGTACATAAAATAAAATTCCTATGCATTATTTTATTTAATGCGTATCATCGTAAATTCACAATTAATAAATATTGATTGCATGTGAATGGTCTTTTATACAATATAGGTTCTATAACTCATAAGTTATTTAGCATATGACAGATAATTATAATATTAAGTATATTAAAAATTCAGATCGAAGAATCCAAACTGAGATGGATTTCAGGCTCAGTGGTGCCGAAAAATTTGATGGAAGATGGTAAATATGAAGAAGAGATGGACAAGTTGACTCAAAATGGCTTTAAAATGTTTGAATTCCCTTCTGTTTCCTCTGTGGTCAAAGCCGACTTCCCGTTTAACACTGATCTGTCTGTTATCATTGGTGCTTACAGGGTCTACCCGAAGTTGAGTCACTTTGTTCAGGTAACCAACACTACCACTACTACTTCTGCTGCTGCTGCTGCTATTGCTACTACTGCTACTACAGCTACAACTTTATTGTTGATTTTTTAATGATTGTCATTGTTGTCATTGTCATTGTTATTATTATTATTATTATTTTAATAATAAAATGATTTATCTTCCATAAGGAGCACAAATTGAAAGCATTCCCATACATCGAGTTTTACAAATCCGGTAAAATACATTACTACGCGCCACTGGAAAAAAATTTAGACTTCTACGTCCCAGGAATTGATCCGGCAGCAAACTGCCATCCTTACAAAAATGAATAACTTTTGTAATTATTCCTAAATTGCTGACTGCAATCATTATCAATGTTATACTTGTTTAGTGCTTTTTATAAAAAAAATATTATTATATTGTTATATATACTCTCTATATATGGTTATATGTAATGTTTATTATTTGTAATAAATTTTCTAACTAATCAATGATTCAATCAATTTGTATTTATTTATATAGCGCAATTTATACAAATCCTGCTCTTCTCCCTCCCCTTAAATGTCTAATGTTTTAATTTTATCA
>NW_008704829.1:694038-712647 GCF_000326865.2 Helobdella robusta
TCATTTGTTCGTTCGTTCATTCTTTCGTTCATTCGTTTATTCAGCATTTATTCATTTATCTACTCTTCTCTTCGTTTGTTCATTTGTTCATTCATTCGTTTGTTCGTTCGTTTGTTCGTTCGTTCGTTCGTTCATTCATTCATTCATTCAAACATTCATTCATTCACAAACAAACAAATAGATAACTATTGAAAAACAAATAATAATAAATATATTATACAACAAATATAAATCGACAGACAGCAAAACAATTCAGCCATCATTCATTTATTATAAGCCTTAACCCTACGGCTTATGTAGGATCGTTAAAATGTGCTTTCCATTCATCTGGAGATATGTATGCAGTGTGAATTATGTAGCCCATATGAATTATAACCATATTTGGTAGGGAATTTAAAAAGGGGGTTATCAGCAGTTCAATAAACACATGTTTGTATTTGTTTTTAACAGCAAAAAGCTGTGCGGCGAGCAAGAAGTAGGGTCTCACCCTCCCTACTATTCAAAGTTGTCCACTTAATTTTAACAATGACAGATTATGAGTTTTTGTTTGTTTGAATGGGTAGATGATGCATGGATGGATGAATGAATGAATGAATGAATGAATGAATGAATGGATTATTGAATGAATGAGTGAGTGAATGAGTGGATGAATGAATGAATGAATGAATGAATGAATGAATAAACATTTATATTTTATATATTAAAACATTTTATACAAAGAAACAAACAAACAAAATCTTCTAAACTCAAAATGTACATGCTTCACCTTGTTTTTCACACGACTGCCACTGGTAACTTTGTCAATTTTAATCCTTTCACGAGCGAGAAGAATTAGAATTTATATCTTCGTTGACTTGGCTTGTGTGTAAATTCCATGTCACGCACACACACACGCACACACACACGCACACACACACACGCACGTACGCACGCACATACGCACACACGTAAAAATGGCGAAACGATGAGTTTTTTGGAGTGGTGGCTTTTGTGATTGTCAAATGTTTGCCCACTCAAGGCAACGTGTAGAGAATTTGTGTGCGAGTGTGTGTATGTGTGTGTGTGTTGTGTGTGTGTGTGTGTGTGTGTGTGTGTGTGTGTGTGTGTGGGCTACAGTTGGTGTCTGTCTGAAAATGTGTGGTGTCTGTTTGAAAATGTGTCTTGAACTGTATTTAAAAAGTAAATTGCAAAGTAGATTTGGTTTATACATTTTGTTATCTAGTACTGGTCTTCTATGTTAAAAAAAATAAAACTTTAATCATTTTAAAACAACAACAATCTTGAAAGTATTTTTTTTTTATTTCAACACACATAAATTCATATACACAACATTACACAATTGATTATAACTAGATATATACCCATATACGAATGAGTATAATACGTTTAATTGTCTCAACTTAAAAAAAATTAATTAAAAAAGAATTGAAAATTGTTTTCGAAATAGCAAAACATAGAAAAGGTTGTAGTTTTACACTGCCATTTTGTAGCAAAAAATTTGAAATAGTCGCTAGTTAAAATTTAAATTATTAAATTTTGATTTTACTGATGAATAATGAAGCTTTGTGCGACAAAACCGTTTTTACACGTTTTTCCTTTCATAAAGAAAGAGAAAGAGAGAAAGAAAGAGAGAGAAAGAGAAAGAAAGAGAGAATAAGAGAAAGAAAGAGAGAGAGAGAGAGTAAAAGTAAGAGGAGAGTGTGTCAAAAACTAATTTAGATTGTAGAGTTATGGAAAAACTTGAACATCCTTCTCATTCTATAACAGCTCTCCACGAAGTCACAATAACAACATGGCATCGATCTATCCAAGCGGAGTTTCTTGGAATCTATGCAGTATTATAAATTATACATGCAATTTTTATATATGTAATATGTTATAAATACATGTTTGTATACGTTGTGTTTGTGCGTGTATTGTTTCTACTGTTTGTAGATTAATGCTTCTCTGTTCGTTCTTATTGCTACATGGCATTTGAGATAAAATGTCTTTGTAGGTTTGATGGATTTCAGTGATGTCATTTAGTTCATCAACATCTGCGTTATCACATCATTGAGAAGGAGGCTTGGTTAATAGGAAATTGTTTTAGCAGACGTAAATACGTTATTGTTTTTGTTGCTGTTGTTGTTGTTGCTGCTGCTGCTATTGTTGCGGCTGCTGTTGGTTGTGGTAGTAGATGTTATGAATGTTCAGTTCTCATGTGTTGAGGTTGTTTGTTGGGTCCTATTTATCAGCGCTGTTGTACTCTTTTGAAAGGTTGCTCGGTTTGTTGGCGTTGGAATCGTTGGTCCTTCGCAAATTTCTCGCATCTCCTGGCAGATAATTTTTTTGGCGGTTGTGCGTTTTACTGGGACGACCTGACTTGCAGAGCAGAATATTTTTGAATGCATTCCTGAAATCCTTATTGAGAAGTGTGTAGATGCAGGGGTTGACTCCACTGGAGAGGTAGCCAAGCCAGGTGAAGATTGTAATGATTTCCGGAGGTACGTTGCAGTATATCGGCTTGTGAATTGTTTTATTTTTCTTGCTTCTATGAAAACCATTTGAGCAGGTTTTTGTTTCGTTGAGGTTGTCTTCGTAGTTAGAAATGCCGTCGGGTGAGTTCTGCTTTAAGAAGGAAACTGTTGATTGAAGAACTTTTTTGTTTAACCATCGCCTGTTCGAATTGTGCGTGTTAACAACCTGGTTGTTGTTTGTATCGCTTGGTTCCTTCTGGTTATGATGTCTGTAATATAGATTTGTAAGCGATTTAAATTCATTTTTATGATTAACACTTGAATCTGCGGCCGAATTACTCAAGCCACAAATACCGTAAGATAGATTGGCACAGAAGAATGGTAGCCAGAGAGCTACAAATGCCAAGAATACCCAGATAAGAGTTTTTTCTGCCCTCTTCTCGCGACCGCTGACGTGAGCAGACCTGCTGGAGGCAAGCATTTCCATGTAGACCAAGGATCGAGTCCGTGGTCGGATGAGCGAGGTCGCCGTTTCGTATTCTGCTCTGGCGACGTTGATAGAAAAGATGGGGTTGTTGTTGCTACTGCTTTCGTTGTTTGTGTTGCTGATGCTGACCTGGGGAGTTATTTTTGCTAAAAGTGATGATTGTTGTTCTAGGATTGAGTTTTCAAACTTGATGTAGTCGTTGTCCAGGCTGTATATTGACGAATCGATCGATGGGTTCTGATTTCTTGATAGTTTTGTCGTTTGAAGCTGTTTGGATTTCGGTTTCGTTGAGAATATTTGCTTGAAAATTAAAAGTTCGTTATTGGAGGGCTTGTTTGTAGATTTTTTATGAAAAATTTTTTGACTGTCTGTTGATGTTGAGGAGTTCAATAATTTTTTATCTGCAAAAACCGGTTGGCTCTTTTGTTTGGAATAACTCGACAGTAGTGAAGTTGTAGTTAAATATTTTGATTTAGTGTCATTTTTCTTTTTGTTCTTACCTGGAAAAAAATTAATTGGTAATTGTTTCGAATCGTTTGGTTTGCTGTTTTTTTTATTGTTCGAAATTGTGAGGGAAGTTTTTCGTTGAAAACAACTTTTGAGCTCGCGCAAGTTTTGTCGTCTTTCAGATGTTGTGTGCTGTTGCAGTTGCAAATATTGAAGTTGCGAGTGAGGAGCTGTCTGTTTCAAATGCTCAACTGGCAGTGGCGATCGACTCAAGTGGTGTTGCGACAACGGCAACTGTTGTTGCAGCGTCTGCTTCCTGGCTGCAAATTCATCTGAAGTGATCTCGATGTTTGGGGTGATGGGAGACATGAGCGTGCCGATGGAGGCAACTTCGAAGGAATTGTTTTTAATCTTCGAATTCATCGGCAAAGGTTTCTTAGGAAAAAATTTTTCGCGAAAATTTTGTTGTTTCACTTTTAAATTATCTCCCAGAATTTTGAGCGATTTTGTTTTCTTCAAATCGTGTCGCGCTAGCACGTTCTCTCTGAGAATTTTTATGGAGCCAATGTCAGCGAACACCATGATCGTCAGTGGAATGAAGAAGGACACGAGCGATGAGTACACTGCAAATGTGTGGTTGAAGATCCCGCAGTGCTTAACTTCTGCGCTCTGAGTTACTTCATCGAAACTTTCGATGTCGGTAGAAACTTTTGTAGTAACATCATCGTCGTCTTCAATGAATTTTTTAGAAGTTTGGTTGAAAAAATTTGACAGCGTGTCTAAATAATCAACGTCTTTGACGAACATTTGAGTTTCGCTGCGAAGCTCGTTTTCTGAACAATTATTTTGGAAACCCCGGCCATCAATCGATTCCTCTTCAACTTCATCGCCCACCGTCTTCTCAATGCTTTTAAGAACGTAGGATTCGTGCAGAGTGGCTTGCACTATGAAGGGTATGGACAACGCCACAGATACGACCCACGCTGGCACCACCAGGGCCGCCACCAGACTGAACTTCCGGGAAGAACTCCTGGTGTGGAGGGGGTGGGCGATGCCCCGGTATCTATAAATAGCGATGGCGCAGAGGTGCATGATCGATGACGTAGATAGGATGACGTCAAGACCTGTCCAAGCCAGACATGCGGAAAATCCGAGAGGCCATTGACCCAACACCTGCATTTGATGAATTTCAATTAGTTTGGTTTCACTGGAGTGCGATTGAGTATGATGATACCAAATTGAGATTGATCAACACAATTCACGCTTCGACACACACAAACATACCTCGAAGTTTTTAATTTTTTTCGTAAATTAAATTTTCATTTAAACAACAATGCAGTCCTAGAGGCATAAATATATCATACATGCAACTAAGTTGTTTTTAAATTAAAATTCAGTCAATCACAAATTAATAATGGCTGTTTAACTGTTCTATTTCACGTACAAAATATTTCTCATTCTAAGTGCACTAGTTTTTGTGTGAGTTAAACTTTATTTATTAACTAAACAGTTAAAAATATTTAATTAGGTGTTCGAATCGTGTTAGTGTAATTACTTTTACTCCAAGGTAATCTACCCACAACTCACAGAGAGTATAACAATTAATTCTCTACGAACAAACTTTGAGAGTATAACAATTAATTAATTAATTCTCTATCTATTCAATTATCGTATCAATACACACACACAAACACACACACACACACAGAGAGAGAGAGAGAGAGAGAGAGAGAGAGAGAGAGAGAAAGAGAAAGAGAGAGTCTTCCTCTCTAATTTGTGAAGCACTTCTTTGAAGTTTGCAAGTTCTTCTATGTTAGCCTCAAATACGAATAAACATTTTACTTAATGTTAGCCTGCAATTAAGTTTTAAACATTATGTTTGAAGTGCCTGATGGGTCGCTATTATAAATTAATTAATTTTTATTACATTATTATTATTATTTAAAAATTCTTGTTAGAAAACAAACAAACAAACACACAAGCATGACTCCAATAGGTGCAAGTAAGAAGGTTATTTTTTTAGCAAAATGCAAGACGCCTTGCCCTAGTGTTTCAGTTGTTACTGGTTAGAACGTAAAGAGATCTTAGTGGGTGTATGTGTGTTTGTTTGCGTGTGTATGTGTGTATTTGTGTATGTATGTTTGTATGTGTGTTTGTGTATGTGTGTGGGAGTATGTTTGTGTATGTGTGTGTGTGTGTGTGACTATGTTTGTGTGTGTGAGTGAGTTTGTTTGTGTACGTGTATATTTGTGTACGTATATGTGTGTGTGTTTGTGTGTATGTGTGTTTGTGTGTGTTTATGCGATAGTTTGACTCTACATACCCACGTAAACTACCTATACCGTGTGATTGATTCTTCTGAATAAGTAAGAAATTCACTAAGAAATTCACTAAGAAATTCACTAAGAAATTCACTAAGAAATTACTAAGAATTAACTAAGAATTCACAATTTACTAAGAATTTAATAATTCACTAATTACTAAGAATTCACTAATTACTAAGAATTCAAAAAGAAATTCACTAAGAAATTACTAAGAATTAACTAAGAATTCACAATTTACTAAGAATTTAATAATTCACTAATTACTAAGAATTCAAAAAGAAATTCACTAAGAAAAATTAACAAGATACCAAAAAAGGTTACTCATTTCATTGAAATAGTCAATCATGTAACTGACAGCTTAGCATACTGATAACATAGTGAGGAGCTGATGATGATAAGTGGATATAAAAATATAATATAATAGAATATTTATATATTATAATTTATATAATATTTATATACTATATTTTATATAATATTTATATACTATATTTTATATAATATTTATATATTATAATTTATATAATATTTATATGCTATAATTTATTATATAATATATAATATAACATTGAAACTATACATAATTAAAAATCTTTCAATCTAATTAATGATATCTGTGAATTAAGAGTGGTCAAGCGTAATAGCTTGAAGCGCTGACATGCAATTGAAAATGTGTTAAGAATGTTGTGGATTTTTTTCTAGTTTTCAAAATTCAAATTTAAATTTTTGAAATTCAATTCAATTAATTGAAAAGTAGTTTGATAATTAAAAATCTACTTTTAATGTTAATTCGTTAATTGATGTTATTCAATTACGAAATAATTGTTATACATACAGGAATATGAAAATAATTTGAATGATTGAATAAATGAATGAACGAACGAACGAACGAACGAATGAATGATCCGCAAAAAGAAAGTTTCCTTACAACACAATGCTATTGATTTTTCAAATTCATTCATTATTTTCTTTCTTTTTATTCATTCATTCATCTACTCATGCATGCATCCATTCTTTCGTTCGTCCGTTCGTTCACTCATTCATTCAAACTATCTATAACCGATAAATTCAGTCATACATTCATCCAGCCATTCATCAATACATCCATCTAGCCATTCATTCGTTCGTTCGTTCATTCGTTCGTTCGTTCGTTCGTTCGTTCGTTCGTTCGTTCGTTCGTTCATTCATTCATTCATTCATTCATTCATTCATTCATTCATTCATTCATTCATTCATTCATTCATTCATTCATTCATTCATTCATTCATTCATTCATTCATTCATTCATTCTTACCCTTTAATTTGGATAAGACCGACCATAACAGCAGAATAAATGAACTAATGGGGAAAAACCCGTTGCAGCTAATGTTAACAAAATTTCTTAGTTAGAGTAACCGTTATATTATAATGTAATATATATATAATATAATAGTATATAATATAATATTAATTATAATATAATAATATTGCTTGTTAACCGGTTTTGTAGTTTGCATATGGAAGCCGTGTTTTTATACAAAATGATGTTTTGTTTAACAGGTTTGAATAGTTTTTTTTTTTTATAAATTTATATTAAAATTAATGTAAAGTATTTCATTTATTCATTGATCCATCGATGGATCCATCAATTCATTTTAATCCATCCATCAATCAATTCATTCATCAATTCATTCATTCATAAAGTTTAGATATTTAGTTTTACTATTTATTTTATATCCAATATTAATCTTTAACAAATGATTTAATTACAGAAATCTAGCTGAATCGGTATACCAAACTAAGAAAAGGAGAGAGAAATAGAAAGAGAAAGAAAGAGAGAGATAAAGAAAGAGAGAAAGAGAGAAAGAAAGAAATATTTACAACAACAAAAAATGGCGTTTCAAGAGACCTATCCAGACATGTTGAAACTCTACAGGAGACGTCACAACGAGTTGGAAGTTTTGCAAAAGTTGATGGACCGATTATCGAACGAATACCCGGTGCTCGATCGCGCGACTACTTGCCTGTCGGTCGGGACTGGATACGGCGAATACGATATCGAATTTATTCGGAGGTGTCTGCCGAATTTGAAAACGCTCATCGCCGTTGAGGTGAATCACGACTGCGTGTTGGAACTGAAAGCAAATTTACACAGTAACTTCGGTGACAAGCTGAATTCTGAAATCCATGAGATGTCCATTGGGGAATACATGCAGTTGTACGATGACCACAACGACGAACGAACAAACGAACCAAGTTCCACAAAAAACAATTTAAATCTCAAAAATCTCCCAAACAAAGAAATTGACGTAGTCCTAGCATTACACGTTATATACTTCCTGAACAAACAATCCAGAGCACAATTTTACAAAAAATGTTTTGGTCAGTGGTTAAGATCAGAGGATGGTCTCCTGATTCTAGCGAACGTTACAGATAACCATTCAATGGTCAAGCTAGCGAACTCATTCAAACCATATTCATCATTGACTTCAACAACAATAAAGGACGAATTAATTGAAAATAATGTTAGTATAGTTAGAGAATTCAATTACAGATGTCCGGTTGACATGTCTGTCGATACAGTTGATTTGCATAGACTGTTTAAGTACTCGTTCAAAGATTCAAACCTCAGTGAAGAGAGAATTGGCGAAGCTGTGAAAATCATTGCACCGGATGGCAGGGCTTTTCACGATTGTGATTTGTGCGTCTGCATTAAACTTAACTAATGGTGATTTTTGGTATGGGTTAGGAGATTACTCTTTAAATTTAATTATTCATTTATTCTATTGTTCGTCTATTGATTGATTTATTCATACCACATACTTTCAATCATTTATTTATTTGCACTTTCATTCATTTATTTATTCAATCATTCATTCGTTCGTTCGTTCGTTCATTCATTCATAATTATTTATAAAAAAAAACAATTTAATTTTTATTATTTTTTTTCAAAGACAATATATTTTCATCAATTACTTAATTACTGATGTTTCTATTTATAATATTTATCCTTTGAGAGTTTATTGATGTTGACATCAATTGATCTAACCAATTGACGTGTTATTTTTCTTCTTCTTCTTCTTTTTATTCTTGTTATTAATATTATGTGGTTATTTAGTTTTGTTCTGTATCTTATAGATTAAAAGGAGACGCAATTTGTAACCGAACTTTTTCTAAAATTTTTTTGAACTAGTTCTTTTATTTATTTATATTTAAGCTTTATTTAAGCTCTTTGATACCGAAAAAAAGTAAAATTAGATGTGACAGTCTTAGTAAGTGCCTTTTTTAAATTATTTTTTTTAAAACATACTCAGTTGCTTGGTTAAAATCAAAGATCACAGCTGAAGCAGTAACAAAAATAAGAGTTAAGGTGCCTGGCACTATGAATGCATGCAATGTGAAAAACTGAGAACCCAAACCGAAACAAAACCAACTTAGTAGAGAAAGATCTCTTAACGAAAAGATTTAAAATAAATTAACTAGAATTTTTTAGTGTAATTAAAAAATTTTGATGGTGTAATGTTGATGCAGCGCTTGAGTTTGAATGCTAAGGAAGGATGTCTTTGATGAGACATATATACACCAGTCTCTGCCATATGCACGCATATATGCATGTATGTAGAAACTACAACATAACGAGCGTTCAGCCAGAGTCTTTAGAGGAAGAGTTTCCGTCAACGAGTCTTTCGGCCCTTTAGCTTCCTAACACTCTCGAGAAACAGGGCCACATGCAGAGATCAGTTGGATGTCTCTTGCTGAACAAACAATTTGCCTCGCTTTGAAATCACCTCCTTTCATACTGAAAAATTGTGTAGTAGTGCCAGACAGTTCACATATGAACATATTACGATGTGAGTTACATCGACGAGCCAAGTAAGACGCTAAGCCGAATCTGGGAGTGTTGAGTAATGGGAAGCCTTACGTGCAAACGAGCTCGTCTGTTAACTATTTAAACTCGCATTCCTTTTTCTTCCGACATAACCATCTTCAGTGAGAAGCTTGTTTGGCTGTATGTCCTATGTTCTTCAAACAACTCGATCGTTTTTTACCTGCCAAACCTAAATCCTTCAAAAATCTGTACACTGATTAACCAGCAAGACCTCTTGCACGACCTCAACTGCGTACAACAAGCACCTCAACCCACGTTGACCTATCTCACTAACAAGCTCTTCATACTTGGCTGTTTTGTAGCGTGGCTTGCTGCTATATTAGCCTCATACGGTACAGTCAGTTCGACTAAAATAAACAGTGTCTGTATCCTTTATGAACGATGGGTAGATCCCCATGCCCTCCAAATCTGCCATGACCTTCCAATCTCTGCCGTTATCAAAAATACTTCTTCTGTTGCGAACTTCATTTCTCGGTGTTTGCTCCAACTCACCCTCTCTTAGGAAATAGATTTTTCTTAGTTTGCACGGTCGTCTTGAATTTGCCTCGTCACAAACATTGGAGATGAGTTACACCACTACTTTCAATACTTTGTTGTACCTCCACGTGCATTGTCCAGGACTGAGTGCGTACCAGCAAGAAGCCATTACGTGGGCCACCGTTTCCATTTCTCCACATCAGCTACACTTAGCTTCTCCTGCTACCTTCCATCTAGCAAGATTTGCTGCTGATGATAACTGATCATACATGGCTCTTATAATAATGTATGTATGTTTGTTTGTATGTATGTATGTATGTATGTATGTATGCATGTATGTATGTATGTATGTATGTATGTATGTATGTATGTATGTATGTATGTATGTATGTATGTATGTATGCATGCATGCATGCATGTATGTATATATGTATGTATGTATGTATGTATGTATGTATGTATGTATGTATGTATGTATGTATGTATGTATGTATGTACGTATGTATGTATGTATGACTGTTTGTATGTACGTTTGCACCAATAGATAAATATGATGTATATCTGACGTCATATGAAGTGTCTTAATGAATTTAACTACACCTCAGAAGGATGCTAAGTATATTTTATATTACATCGAACATTTTTACACGAATGATGACACACATCAGTTATAACGCAACAACAACAGCTACAACAACAACCACCACCACCACCTTAACAACAACCACAATAACAACAACAACAACACGTTCACCTAACCTACTTATTTTAAAATATTTTATAACTTAAATTTTTAAATAAAAAGAAGTTTCTTTTAACTCGTAGACAGACTTATTGTTTAGTGAAGAAAAAAATCAAGACAAGTTCTAAGTATCGTCTTGCTGAATGAATGTGCGCTCCTGAAACATAACTATGGCGATGATGATGACGACGATGATGTTAGTCTATCGGGATAGATAAAAATCTCTACACAACTATATATTATAATTTGAATGAATGTTTAAACAATGTTGGGGCTTTAGATGGCTTTTTGTAATTTTTGCTTTGTCTTGTTTTGACTGCAAAAAAAAATATTTCATATTGTATTCATCATCGTCATCTCGTTATCATCGTCATCTTTATTAGTATTGTAATTATTATTATTGTTGTTGTTGTTGTTGTTGTTGTTGTTGTTGTTGTTGTTGCTTCTGCAGTTTTTTCAATTTTTTTTCATTCACTGCTGACAGGTTTTTTGATTAATGATGCTCGCTTAGGAGGGAATAATAACAACATAAATAATAATAATAATAATAATAATAATAATAATAATAATAATAATGATAATGATAATAATAAAAATAATGATAATGATAATAATACAACGACAATTTCATCGTTATCAAAATAAAACAACAACAACAACAAAAATATCAACAGAAGAAGACGCTAACTACCTACATCTTATAAAAACAACAACAACTACTACAACTACTACTACTACAACCACAACAACAACTACTACTACTATTACGACCACAACAACAACAACAGCAACTAAAACAACAACAACAACATTATCATTAACATTCAAAACACAATTACATGAAACACATTAAATCAATTAATAATGTTTGTTTGGGCTTTGCCATAAATAATACTGCACCATCTTCTTAAACATTACTACTACTACTACTACTACTACTACTACTACTACTACTACTACTACTACTACTACTGCTACTGCTACTACTACTACTACTACTACTACTACTACTACTACTACACTACTACTACTACACTACTACTACTACTACTACTACTACTACTACTACTACTACTACTACTACTACTACTACTACTACTACTACTACTACTACTACTACTACTACTACTACTATACTACTACTACTACTACTACTACTACTAATAATAATAATAATAATAATAACAATAATAACAACAACAACAACAACATAAACAACAGCTACAAAATCAAAATTGAAACAACGGCAACTGCTTGTTGGGAAAATATATTATATTGCCCGATTCAACGTGTCTCTTATCTGCAAATTGTCTCCTCTCCATCTTCATAGACATCATCGTCTTCAGCTCCAGCTCCAGCTCCATCCTTATCATCATCATCGTCATCATCGTTGTCGTCATTATCATCTTCTATATATTTATCACCACCACCATTACCATCACCACTACAATCACCACCACACCACCACGACCACCCCCACCAGCAATGAAACAAACTCACCAATTGTAGAATCCCACAGGGCACGACGAATACAGCCAGCAGGAAATCTGTCATCGCCAGACTTGCAATCACCGTGTTCAGGAGATTGTTCAAATTCCTGAACCTCAGAACTGCTAACATGACAAAAACGTTCCCAATTATAATCCATAGCGGGACTATTATTAATAACAGGAATGTGTAATCCGTGTTGTCGTTGTTGTTGTTGTTGTGGTAGTAGCTGTTGTAGTTGTTGCTGTTGTGGTAGTAGTAGTTGTTGCTGTTGTGGTAGTAGTTGTTGCTGTTGTGGTAGTTGTTGTTGTTTTGGTGGTGGTAGTAGTATAAGTTGTCGTTGTTGGCTGATGTTGTTCGAAAGATGAAGTTGTTGTCGGTGTTGCTGTTGTCGTTAATGAAATTGTTGTTGTTTTTATTGTTGTTGTTGTTGTTGATGTAGTTAACCGTTGTTACCCCAATGTCATAGATTATATTGTTGATATTATTGGAAGAAAAAACATTATTATTATTATTATCATTATTATTCTTATTGTTATTATCGAATAATTCCAGATAGTTATGATGATTTTGTGACTGAAAACGGTAAGGACCGAAATGTCTAGACGAGTATGACGTCATCTGTGACATCATTGTACTTTGACGACGACGATGACGATGATGATTATCACCACCGCAACAACAACAACAACAACAACAACAACACGGATTTAAATATTAATTTACTATTATTATTTTTATTACTTGTTGTTATTATCATTGTTGTTATTGTTGTTATTAACGTTGTTGTTGTTGATGTTGTTGTTGTTGCTGTGATAAATTTTGGAATTACTAAATAATGATTCTCTGTAAAAGAAATTTGTATCAACTATTTATTGTATATAATTATTATTTAATTGAGTTTTATAAATTATTATTAATTACGACTACTTTTTAAATTAAAATAAAAATAAAATAATTAATTAACTAATTTTATTAATCAAACCAATCAAATTAATTAATTAAATTATCCCGAAGCAACTGAACTTTATTAGTCATTACTAAAAATTTTGCCGTGAATACAATTAAATGAAGAGATGCATATACATATATATATACATACCACACACAAAGAGAAAGAAAGAGATAAAGCGAGAAAGAGAAATAAAGAGAGAAAGAGATAAAAAGAGAAAGAAAAAAATAAAGAAAGAGAGAAAGAGAGAAAGAAAGAAAGAAAGAGAGAGAGAGAGTGAGAGGGAGAAAAAGAAAGGTTTGCTGTTTTGCAGCATTTCGTCATTGTATCGAGTTGTATTGCATTGTTTTGAATTGTATTTTTTATAAGAGAGAGAGAAAGAGAGAGAGAGAGAGAGAGAGAGAGAGAAAGAGAGTGAGAGAGAGAGAATGAAAAAGCCATTGAAGCCATTGAAAGAGAACAAGAGAGAGAAAGAGAGAGAGAGGGAAAGAGAGAGAAAGAGAGAGAAGTATTTTCAGCCCAAATATAAATGTACGGTACAATAAATTATCCACTTGATCGAATTTCGAAATATCCGACCGGTCAATTTATACGAATAAGGAGCCGGATATAACATAGGTTAATTAGACTAAAGATTTTTTCTTCAACTATAAATTGTATTGTATTGTAATGTATTCTGCTTTGTATTTGTCTGGATTATTAGTATTGTATGCATTGTATTGTGTTTTGTTGTATTGCATACCTACATGTAAAACAATGAACATTTAGAGAACATAGAGAACAATTGCGTATTTAGAAAGATTTGTTTATAGGGAATGTAGCAAAATAATGATAATTAAGGGTGATGCTTGTATACTTCCGTGTGTTTCCATCTCTCTCTCTCTCTCTCTCCCTCTCTCTTCCTTTTTATTCTTTTCTTTACACACACACACACACACACACACATATATATATATATATATATATATAGAGAGAGAGAGAGAAAAAGAGAGTGATAATTTTAATAATTTTAGTACATGTATGCATGCATATATAGTAATCTAAATATAGAATGATTACGTATGTTTTTGTTTATAAATAGTCACACTAAAAAATACATTACTTAAGTATTGTAGCTATATATATATATATATATATATATATGTATATATATTATATAGATTATATATATTATATATATAGATTATATATATTATATATATAGATTATATATATATATATATATATATAATCTGATGTTTATAAGATAGCACACACACGCGCACACACACCACACACACATACACTCACACACACACACACACATGAACATACAAACAACTCTACTTTAAGGACCAACAAACGTCTCCATAACATACAAACACACACACAAACACACACACGCACACACACACTCACACACACATGCAAACACACACTTACACGCATATACACACGCACACGCATACACATGCCGGTGTGACCACCCTGTAATTAATGCCATAAAGGAGCAACATCGTGTAGAAACGCACCGTACTATATCCAATTATTTGCTTGATGATGATGCAAATAATGCTGGTTGGTTGGTTGGTCGGTTGGTTGGTTGGTCGATTGGCCTGGCTGGTTGGTTGGTTGGTTGTATAGCTGGTTGATTGATTAGTTAGTTGATTGTTCATATGGCTGGCTGGTTAGTTGGATGGTTGAATGGTTAGTTGGATGGTTGATTGGTTAGATGGATGGTTGGTTGATTGGCCATCACCATCCCTTTCCGCAAAAAATGAACACGTGACGTCATTATGACCACATTAGGTTTGCATGATTCAATAAAAGACCGACAGTCAAACCGTGTGATGTCCGGCTGATGAAGTCCGAATGCTCTGCGCTACAAAAATTTTACTTCCGGTTTTTGTCTTTTTTTTGTCTGCTGTCTAGGATATTAAACAACACAAAATTATTATCAACATTAATGGGCGAGTCGTTTCTAGTTCGATTTCGACTATTAAACTTTGAAACATTTCAAACACTAGCTAATACTCAACACACCAAAGTCGCTATTTAGAGTCATCTCTCATCATTATTTTACGTACATAATCAGTATCGAGTCATTTAACGTTGAGCGAGCGAGTTTACAGAAACAGAAAGAATTTCTCCAAGAACAAGCGAGCATTATAACAAACTGTACACACATACACACGTACACACACACACACGCACACAAACACATGCACACACACACACATGATGACTACTAATAATAGAAGATTCACCCGCTATAATTGTGCCATAAACCACGGTAATGCTTACACATAATTCTTTTATTATTATTTTATTATTATTAATGTTATTATTATTATTTTTATTATTGTTATAATTATAATTCCAGATGTGGGTGCTATGTCCTTATAATTACCATACTAGTTTTTTTCGTAATCGATAGGGCGGAGATTTCACTTGCGTTTGAACTGTCTGGCACTACTACACAATTTTTCAGTATGAAAGGAGGTGATTTCAAAGCGAGGCAAATTGTTTGTTCAGCAAGAGACATCCAACTGATCTCTGCATGTGGCCCTGTTTCTCGAGAGTGTTAGGAAGCTAAAGGGCCGAAAGACTCGTTGACGGAAACTCTTCCTCTAAAGACTCTGGCTGAACGCTCGTTATGTTGTAGTTTCTACATACATGCATATATACGTACATTATAAATTTTCAGGATCAAGAGATTAATTAATTCATTAGCACAATTTGGTCTTCAGTTGCAGAAAGTTTCAAAGGTTGAAATAAAATCACGGAACGTGTTTTCGAATGGAGTGTGCATAACATCATAACATCATTTCGACCAAGTGAATGGTTTTTATAGGGTAATTTTTGTTAGGAGAATGTTGTTGAAAGGTTGTTTTTTATAATTAATGGCAAACAAAATTGTTTTTTTTTATGATTGTCTAACATAATTATAAGAATTGAATAATTTTATTAAAGCTATATAATAGAGTTATTTTCGGAAATTTTGGAATGAATTTTGAAAAATTTTGTGTGGCTGGGCGGTTAAAGCGTCTGGTTATGCAGTTGTAGTTACGGGTTCGAACACCAAGAGATCCACAACTATCACACGTGTGAGATGTGTAGATTTATTGTGTGTATGTGTGCCTGTGTGTGTGTGTTTTTGATAAATGTTTTCTACATTTTTAGATTTGAAAATTTCAGAATGATTTGCGGGATTTTGGAAAATGAAAACTGTAACTATCAGTTTAAGTTTATTTTCTAAGGATTACAAATCTGTGTAATTCTGAATTGAAAGAACATTGTGAGAACAAAAAAACGCTAAAAATGAAAAGAACTGATGGCAAACATATTGAAAAATAGAAAAAAAACATAAGAATGAACAACAAAATAGTGGAAAAAATTACTTGAAAACAGCCAAAACTTCCTCCATGTTCTTTAATCCACGCAGCAATGGTACAACACGTATCGGATATTTTTAAACATCTTCCCAGAACCATTGCATCATATCTGTCGACTTTTTGTATTTTTTTTTATCTGTGGTACTTCGTTATAATTCTCAATCTTATTGTAAGTTTTTTTTAACTTTTCGGTCCTACTTTTATCTCTTCTTATTTTACTATTTTTTTATTGTTTTTCTCTTTCTGTTTTCCTTTATCTCTCTTTCTCTCTTTCATTCTCATTCTCTCTCTCTTTCATTCCTATTCTTTCTCTCTCTCTCTTTTCTTTCTCTTCCTTGATTCTCTATTTTTCTTATTTATTTTCACCATCACTTCATTGTACTTTTATCTCTATTTTTTGTTGTCTCTCTCTCTCTCTCTCTCTTTCTCTCTCTATTTACCTCCATCTCTCTCTCTCTCTCTCTCTCTCTCTGTCCCTCTCTCTTTCTCTCTCTTACACACACACACACACGCATTCTCTTTCTTTTCACTGTTAGTTGTCATTGCAATAATTTTTTTTCGTACCGGCTTCTACTTCACAGTTTCTACCTGTCTTGCGATTGGTTAATGATTATTATCTTTGTTCGCTTTAAAATCACCGTTGATAAATCTGTTAATCTTCCAACATTCAGCTTTCAATCAGCTGTTGAATGATTTGACCCTGTCTGGAAAAAAATATGGCCTAAAGAGCAAGGTGCCTGATAGTTCTGCTGCAGGTGCCGAGTACGATTGCAAGGAGATCCACACTCTCACTCTCCTACCACATGCAATGTTCGTCGGTTCACCGCTAAAACGTTTGTGCATGTACAGTGTCTGCTTTGTTTCTGAAGACTTCTGAAAAATAACAACAACGACAGCTACAACAACAGCAGCTGCAACAATAGTAGCTACAACAACAGCAGCTGCAACAACAACAGCTACAACAACAACGACAACAACAGCAGCTAAAACAACAGCAGCTGCAACAACAGCAGCTACAACAACAGCGACAACAACAACAGTAGCTGCAACAACAACAGCTACAACAACAACGACAACAACAACAACAGCTACAACAACAGCAGCTGCAATGACAGCAGCTGCAACAACAGCAGCTACAACAACAGCAGCTGCAACAACAACAGCAGCTACAACGACAGCAGCTGCAATGACAGCAGCTGCAACAACAGCAGCTACAACAACTGCAGCTACAACAACAGCAGCTGCAACAGCAACAATAACACTATTAATAATAACAACAACAATTGTAATTATAACCGTAATAATAACTCATCCTTGATATAAATATATATTTTAAAACTTTGAAAAAGTTGTACCTATGGCTTTCATAGTTAAATATTTCACTAAAGTTCTTTTAAAATATAAATGATATGTTGTCTGAAGTGCTTTGAAATGAGATGCGTTCGAAACCAGATGTCACTATCTAAAGATGAATGAATGAATGAAGGAATGAGTGAACGAATTGAAAGATGGATGGATAAATAGATGATTGGATGAATAAATGAAAGCATGAAGGAATAAACAAACGAACGAATAAGTGAAAGAAAAAATGAATGAATGAATGAATTAATGAGCCAATGAATAAATAAATGACTGAATGGATGGTGAATGAATGAATGAATAAATGAATTAATGAATAAAAGAATGAAAAATCAATGAATGAATGTATTAATAAGAGAACAAATGAATGATTTTTTTTCCTTCACCACCATAGGAGTATGTATATTCATTTTTACTCGTATATTTTTTAGGAAAGGACACCTATTGATGTTGACGGATCGTGACGTCACGATTACGTCATCATTAGCGAGAGTGAAATGCGATGGAGGATGCGCTTTACGTGGAGGTATGCTATGCAAACACAAACACACACACACACACACATTAAAACACTCACACACACACAAACAGACACACACACACACACTCACGCACACACACGCACACACACACAC
>NW_008704829.1:712892-714296 GCF_000326865.2 Helobdella robusta
CGCAAGCCAACGTCTCCATAAACCTCCAGACAGGTCAGAGCGAAAGGTCACGAAAAGGTCATTGACCTTTAAATGACCTTCACCCTGGTGACGTTTTATTAAATATTGATCACCTATCAATTGCTGAAACAAACATAGATGAAAATACACAAACAAACAAACAAACAAATAAACGTACGAACGAATGAACGAATGGAAGAACGAATGAAGAACGATCACACAAACAGAGAACCAATTAGACAAACCACCAAACAAACAAACAGATGAACCGCCAAACAAGCGAACAAGCAAATAAACAAACAAACAAACCGACAAACAAGAATGGAAACAGAGTGACAGACATTAACCTATTCCTACTTTATCACTATCTCTTCTATATTCCTTCACAGTCATCACTCAGTCGTCCATCACACCTTGGTGTTTTTGCAATTTTAATTAATCTTGCTGGCGAATGTGGACCTCAGAAAAAAACATGAGTAGAATGAAACTGAAGCAAGGAAAAGAATAAAAGAAAAGAATCTGGAAAAAGAAAGAGAGAGAGAGAAAAAAAGAAAGAGAGATAAACAGAAAGAGAGATAATGAGAAAGAAAGAGAAAGAAACGAAAAAATATAAAAATTAAGAAAACAAAGGAGTAAAAGAGAGGAACAAATGAAGAGAGAGAGAGAGAAAAAGAGAAAGAGAGAAAAAGAGAAAAAATGAAAGGAAGAGACAAGACAAAAATTAAAAAAGAAAATGGAAAAGACTTTCCATACAAAATTTGTAGACATAAAAACTGCTTGTAGTAAACAAATATTTAAAAATAATAGATTTAAAAATATTAAAAATACAAAAAAAAACAAAAATGAAAACAAAATGAGAGAATAAAACTAAAGTGGAAAAAACATGCGGCTGAAAAATGAGAAACTGAAAAAAATAAATCAAAAAAACAAAGAAGGGACGCTTCACAGAGAACAAAACTAAAAAAAATTAAAAAAAATTTGATGAAAGTGCGAGAAAAAACCCAGAAAAAAGTTTTAAATAGAATTTTAGAAATTTACAATCAGAAAGAAAAGAAGGAAAGAAAGAGAGAGTGAGAGAGAGAGAAAAAAAAGAGAGGAAGAGAAAGGAAGGCATTAAAAGACAAAAATAAGAAAAACAGACGAGAGAGAGACAGACGAGAGAGAGAGAGAGAAAGAAAGAGCAAAAGTAAATGACAAAAAAAAGAAACCATGATGGAGAGGGAGAGAGAAAGAAAGAGAGAGAGAGAGAGAGAGAGAGAGAGAAAAGTAGAAAGAAAAAGGAAAAAGAAAGAAAGATAGACAAAGAAAAAGGCTAGATAGAGAGAAAAATCTTGAAGAAAAAAGAGATAGGCAGATTGGCAAAGAAGGAGAGAATGACAAAACAAATAAATGGAAATAAAAACC
>NW_008704829.1:714947-721981 GCF_000326865.2 Helobdella robusta
CAAACACACAGTCTACATATACGAACACAAACATACACTGGTATCATACATCATACCTTTACAATGCACACCCAATCATTTTCGTTCTAATTATACAAAAATAAGAAAAGAATGTGAAAATTATAAAAAAATGAATGAGGGAATTTACGAAAGAACGAACGAACAAACTAATGAATGAACGAATGAAAAAATAATCTGAAAAAATGAATGAATGAATTAAAGAATGAATTAAAGAATGAATGAATGAAAAAATAAATTAAAAAAATGAATGAATTAATTAAAGAATGAATGAATGAAAACCTGCCGGAATACTAATGATGTGTTGTGGGACTATTGAAATTGATCAAATGGAAAAAAGGAGAGACGCAACGAAAGAATGAATAAAAAGTGAATGATTGAATGAATAGAAGGATGAATAGATTGATAGACAGATAGATGCATTGGTGAATTGAAAACTGAATGAATCATTGAATAAATGAATGGATGAATGGATGGATAGATGGATAGTAAGATGAATGTGGAAAAGAGAGTTAGATAGAGCTAAATGAACAAATACGAAATGAAAAAACAAATGATGGATAGATGGAAAAATTTCTAAAACTAACAGATGGATGAATGAAATGATTGAGTGAATGAATGAACAAAAGAACTAACAGAAAAGAAAACATTCTTGATGACAAAAAAATGAACGAAAAAACGAATGAAAAAATGAATAAAATGAATTGAAATTGAATAAACATAAAAACTTTTGAATAATTCATCAAATAAAAGGTATTAAAATGGAATGTAGGAAAAATCGATTGACTGACTGAATGAATGAAAAACTGGAAAAATGAATGAAGGGGCGAGCTGCTGAACAAACCAGCAAACCGTTATAAAATGAAAGAATTATGATGTGAGTGATTGATTGAAAAATCGAAACACCAAATTAATTCATTGATCAAAGATAGATAGATTGGATAAGCTATAACTTGAAAGAAACAAATGGAAGAAATCAAATGACAAAATGAATGAATGAATGAATGAGCGAACGAGTAAATAAATGAGAAGATTATTGATATTCACACACACAAACACACACACGCACGCACACACACACATAAAAAGCCACACACACACACACACACACACACACAGACAAACACACACACACATACTGACACATGTGACGCAATTTTTTTGGATGACTAATCGATCCCATGAACATCGTAATCAAATATTTTTTCTCAAATGATAAAATAAAAAAGTTATAATTACAAATTAATAATAATAATAATAATACTAATAATAATTATGATAATAATAATAATAATAACAATAGTAATAATATAGAAATTACTTTTAATCTTAAAAAATAATTCACAAAATATAAAGTTCCATCAAAAATAACTTGAAAAAAAAATTAAATGAAACGTTTTACTGATTACTTTTCGCAATGCAATTATTAATAATATCAACAAAAACCAAAGATAAAAATACAAATAGACAAATAATAGTCAAAAAAGTCAAAAAAAGAACGCGAAAAGGTCATGGCCATTTTAAAAATCCTTCAATTTAAGCAAGAAAAATGAGTCCTTATTTGGCTCTATCGCTCGTCAGTATGGAATATATCGCACATTTCTTCAATTAAAATGAGTTTTTTATGTTGGAAAGAGAGAAAAAGAAAAGGAAAAAAGAGAAAAAAAAGAGAGAATAATAAAGAAATTAAGAGAGAGAGAAAGAGGGAGAGAGAAAATGAGCAAAATGAGTTTTTTTGCTGTCTGGTAGTACTCCACAAAGATAATTGCGAATAGAGAGAGAGAAATAGAAAGAGAGAACAAATGCGTTTGTAAGAAAGAAAAGAGAAAAAGAGAGATGAAAAGAAAGGGAAGAAGAACGAATGTTTGTATGTATGTTTGTATGTATGAGTATGTTTATTTGTTTGTTTATATTCATGTATGTATGTATGAATGTATGTTTGTATGTATGTGTATATGTATGTACGTATGAATGTATGTTTGTATGTTTGTATGTATGTGTATTAATGTATTTATGTGTGTTTGCTAGCTTCTTTTTCTGTACTCTACACCTTAAGAATTAAAAAATTAATGATAGGAGACCACAGCTCTCCTTCGGAAATAAAAAATTTTTATCACAATATTTTTGTGACTTAACTAAAAAAAATTATTCTCGAATGTAAATTTCGATTATTCGTTCATGCCCTTGCGTGCCTAATACGTGTCACAAAACATATTTCCTCGTTTCCTATTTAAAAATCTAGACAAAAGTTCAGTTTCTTTTTTTTCAACATTTGTAAAATTTTGCTCTAACAAAGACTCTGGCAGACGTTAACATTGATAAAATTATTGGCTTACTACATAATATTTAGATTCATTATTTAAAAGTTTAACTTCTAAATTATTTTTAAATGAAATCATTCTGTTTAGCTGTTTAGCTAGAGAAGATATATCTAAAATACGTAGCCTTATTTAGACTGCATTCAAATTTTGGAAAGGTATTATGAATAAATAATACACTAAGAATTTTTATTCAAATATTAAAATTTAAAATTTTTGAAAAATTTATGAAGTTATTCACAGTTTTATATCAAATGAAAAAGAGATTGAAAAGTTTTGAATGTTAAAAGAAGTGAACTTGAATAACCACCGTGTGGAAAAAAATGCAAGGCTGACATGGTGATGCGTGCAACAACTGTCAATTAACGAAATGAAAATTATAGAGTAGCAAAGTTACACACAGACACACACAGACACACACACCACTTTCTCTCTCTTTCTCTCACACACACACACATACAAACACACACACACATAGGCAAACAAACAAACAAAAAGTGAAATACATAAAACATCCATACATCGTATCAATAGTACAATAGTTCAGCTTCCTTTCGAAATCTAATTAGATATATAACATCTATATTCACACACATGCACAAACCACATACCACACACACACACACAAACACACACACACATACATGCCGACAGAGCACACACCCAACCAGCATGACCTAAACACTCCTCATTCCACATTTCAAACCACATGACATTTAAATGAAGATAAGCCTATGCGAAAGCATGCAGACACACGAACCCACTAGCAGCCGGTTTAAATAAAACAATTTAAAATAAAACCCCATTATGAATGAAAAAATTATTTTAAAGATATACATTTCCGTTGTTTAGATTTGGTATCTATATAGGTAATTCTATATTTTATTTGTTTATATTGTGTTTTTATTATGTTTCAATTGAAAGTTCGAAAAAATTTTTAATTTTTTTTCAGATATAGACTGCTTGTTAAATTAATCAAACGACGTTTCCTATGTTATTTTAATGTGATAACAAACACAAATAACAACACATAAATACACACATACATATATATATACACACATATACAAACATACATACAAACATACATACAAACATACAAAGATTTCGTTGGAAAAAACGAATGAGACTTCATTGTTAGAACCTTCCAATCGATGAATAAACTCAGAAACATTTATATGTTTTGCACTTTTATTTATATTTTTCTATATTTGTATATTTTTTTATGTGTTTATTTGCTTTTCTAAATAACCTGGTTTAATTTATGGTAAAGTACCACACACATACATACCACACACACATAAACACACACACGCACACACATACAAACACACACAAACACACATACAAACACATGGCATGCAATAACGAGTCTACTTACATGTCTTTATGGGATTTGGCTCACAGTATCTCAACTCGAGGTTGTAATCCATGGCGTACAAATAGGGGGGGGGGCACTGGGGTATTTTATGGGTACATTGAATGGGTATAACACAGGGCTTGACCCTGCATCGTCATCATCATCATCATCGTCATCGTCATCATCGCCATCATGCTCATCATCATCTCTTTTCTTTTTTACTTCCTTTTGTATCTAGCTAGCTCTGAAGACATTGACAAACAAAACCTAAACCTAGTTGAGCAAAAATAATTGTCGCACGCACACACGCACACACAAATACCCACGTACACACACACACACGCACACACACACACACAAGCGATTATGAGTAAATGAGATACAGATGCTGTTAAGAATACTGTTACACGGATACTGTTACATAGATACTGATACATGGATACTGATACATGGATAATAAAATGATAACAGAAATGGTAGAAAATATAAGAAAATGTACGTATTTCATGTGCTTGGAATGATGACAAAGGTTGTTGAAAATTTTCTATTGATGTTTGGCAGGTTTTTAGCTTTGTATTCTTGTTTTTTTTCACCTATATGTTTGGTTATTCTTTTTATTTCTTTTTCTTGATATTATTATTTTATATCTTTATTCTTTTTATTGATATTATTTTTCAGATTATTATTTTTTATATTTTTCAGAAATGTCATTCTTCTTAATTTGTTTGTGCGTTAACGTGTAGGCTTTCAAGTTGTATCATCTGATTACGACAACATTCATTCATTCGTTCGTTCGTTCGTTCGTTCGTTCGTTCATTCATTCGTTCGCTCGTTCGTTCGTTCGTTCGTTCTTTCGTTTGTTCTTTTGTCCATATATTTTTCCATTTATCCTTTTCTTGTTCTCCAACAACAACAACAACAACAACAACAACAACAACAATAACAACAAAAACAGCCAAAACAGCAGCAACAACAACAGCCAAAACAGCCACAACAACAACAGCAAAAACAACAACAACAACAGCAACAACAACAATAATAATCCGAACTCTCTCAATTCGAACATTGTACACTTGGTAAATATTTATACCCACCAACCAGGCCAACACGATTGCATCAACTTGTTCGCCGAAGCAACAAAAATATTCGCCCGTGCCTGCTATAGCTCAAATCTTATCATTAATTTGCTTATTCTTTACGTTTTTAAAGTGCGACTTGAGTTTGTATGTATGTATGTATGTTTGTATGTATGTTTGTATGTATGTATGTATGTTTGTATGTATGTTTGTATGTATGTTTGTATGTATGTATGTATGAATGTAAGTATGTATGTTTGTATGTATGTATGTATGTATGTATGTATGTATGTATGAATGTATGTATGTATAGTATACTCATACAAACATTCTTTTAATTTATTTATTATTTATTTATTATTAACACACACATACATTCTTTTAATTAATTTATTATTTATTTATTATTAACACACACATACATACTAACACACACACACACACATGCAAACACATACAAACATACACATACAAACATACACATACAAACATACAAACACAAACATACGCATACAAACATACGCATACAAACAGGCATACAAACATACGCACTGAAGTTTGCATTCAAATCACACACGAGCATGTTTTATAGTGTATTTCGTTCGTCATAAGGCAGCCGACCAAACTCAAACACAGCTCTATATTATTATTTCCAATAATAACTTCATTACGGTTATTTTGGTGGAGAAATTATTTCCGAATAATAATAATAATATAAATAATAATATAACTATAATAATAATAACAACAACAAAAATAACGGTATACTGTATTGAGATATTGTTGTTGGTCATACTGTCATCATCATCGTCGTCGTCTTCGTCATCATCATCATCTAATTCTAATTTTAAATTTAATTTTTAATAAAATTTTAATTTTTATTTTTTAAGGGTTTAGTGGATTATTCGTAAAACAATTTTAGTTCCTGACCCTTATTATTTCTCTTTTACGAAATTTTTAGCTCAAATTTAATTTTGTTTGAAACTATTTGTAAGGTGGCCATGCTAGATAAGTTACCTGAAAACTTGATCATGGTCATCCTGTCTTCTTCTCTTATTCTTGAAGCAAATAAAATATATCGTATCGTATCGTATCGTATCGTATCGTATCGTCACCATCAACTACTTTATCATCATCGTCATCGTCATCATTCCATAATATTACTTTTTGTCAAATAAAATAAAATGGGAAAATACCTCCTTAATATAGATATGTACATTCAAATGCAAGCCAACTCTCTAATGTGTGCCGTAGAAAAAAATCATAACATGGTAGAAACAACTTTGTTATTGTACGTGTGTGTGCGTGTGTGTGTGTGTGTCTGTATGTGTGTGCGTGTGTGTGTTTATGTATGTACGTACGTGTGTGTGTGTGTAAGTGTTTAGGTCTGTGTATGTGTTTATTATGTATGTATGTATGTATGTTTGTCTATATGTATGTTTGTGTCTGTGTGTGTGTATGTTTGTTTGTATTTATGTAAGTATGTATGTAATTTTGTGTGTGTGTTTATGTATATGTGTATGTTGTAGGCATATATTAAGCAAAAGGGTCATTTGTACCTGGTTTATAACGGGACTAGAGATTCAAGATGATAGCTAGGAGGATTTAATGTAGGTAATGGAGGAAGTTGTATGTTGATGTTTTGCTTTGAAGATCTGCAAGTACTGCTACTGTTGCTACTACAACTACTACTTCTACTACTACAACTTCTACTACTACTACTACTACTACTACTTCTACTACTATTTTTACTACTACTACTACTACTACTTCTACTACTATTTTTACTACTACTACTACTACTACTACTACTACTACTACTTTTACTACTACTACTGCTACTAATACTACTACTTTCAAGATGAACATCTGATTAAACGAAATTAGATACAATGCATACAATGTGAGACGTATTCTAATTAAAGGTTTCAATATGTATAAGTTTCATCTATTGTGTTTTGTATTGTATTGTTTTGTATTGTTTTGTATTGTATTGTTTTGTATTGTTTTGTTTTGTATTGTATTGTTTTGTATTGTATTGTATTGTTTTGTATTGTATTGTATTGTATTGTATTGTTTTGTATTGTATTGTATTGTATTGTTTTGTTTTGTTTTGTTTTGTATTGTATTGTATTGTATTGTATTGTTTTGTATTGTATTGTTTTGTATTGTATTGTTTTGCATTGTATTGTATTGTTTTGTATTGTATTGTTTTGTATTGTATTGTATTGTTTTGTATTGTATTGTATTGTTTTTTATTGC
>NW_008704829.1:722189-731094 GCF_000326865.2 Helobdella robusta
TACATACATACATACATACAAAAATCTTTGTAACTAAATTAAGTATATACCTGTCTAGAAAAACCCGTTAAATGACATTAATTCGACAGAAGCTTTGTTTTTTTTGTATGTGTGTGTGTATGTGTGTGTGTGTGTGTGTATGTGTGTGTTTTTTTGAATGTGTATATGTAGATATATGAAATTTTGAGGGGAATAAACAAAAATGGGCTTGATGAAGATGATATGATCCGCAATGATGATATGATATGATCATCATCATCTTCACCACCACCATCATCATCTTCACCACCACCATCATCATCATCATCTTCACCACCACCAACATCATCATCATTTTCACTACCACCACCACCATCATCATTTTCACTACCACCACCACCATCATCATCTTCACCACCACCACCACCATCATCATCATCTTCCTCAACGACAGTGACGTCATCAGCCGATTGATGAATTTTGACACCGCGTGTAAAGCTACGATAGAAATGAATGAATGACTGAATGAATGAATGAATGAACGAATGAATGAATGAATGAATGAATGAATGAATGAACGAATAAATGAATGAATAAATGATTGAAAGAATGAACGAACGAACGAACGAACGAACGAACGGACGAACGAACGAATGAATGGGTGGACAACTAAATTTTTAAAATGTGACGATGACGTTGATGATGACGACGATGATGATATGTGGCAAGTGGTAATGATGATGATGGAAGGGATTATGAGGATGACGATGCAGCCGATTATGACGATAATAACAATAACAATAATAATAATAATAGTAACAATAATAATAATAATAATAATAATAATAATAATAATAATAATAATAATAATAATGATAATAATAATAATGATGATGATGATGATATCAATGACGTTGATGACGTCATAATAGTAAATTGACGACGAAAAAATCATTTCAGGTCCGTATGGCTAGCCATCAATAAGCAGGATAAAAAATCTTCATGAAGACTGAACACGCTATCCAGTTATTTACAACACTACTGTCATCAACACACACACACACACACTCACACACACATACACACACACACACACACTACTGTCACCAACACACACACTCACACACACGCACACGCACGCACACATGCATAAACACACAATCACACACACACACACACACTACTGTCACCAACACACACACTCACCCACACGCACACACACATGCATAAACACACAAACACACACTCACCCACACGCACACACACATGCATAAACACACAAACACACACACACACACACACACTAACAAATACACAAAAATTCACTCGTAAAAATCGGTATAGACATTAGACATTAAACGTTATTTAAATCCCAGACGCTCATAAAGTAAATACAATAGATAGATCCCATCGACAATTTTAATCGAAGAGGCAAAATAAAGACTTAAACGCAGAGATAAACATTTTTCCCAACATATTATTAACGTATAAACACATCTAAACTCAGCCCAAAGACGTGAAAATCAGGTCAAAATGTTCATGCAAATGTCCAAAATTTGATCGTTGGTGTGTCGCTTCAATGTTACAAGACAGGGGTGGGCAAACTTTTTTGCTGTGAGGGCCGCATTGAGAATTATCTCACCTTTTGAGAGCCTCATACTTACATTCATAAAACTTATATCACACACGCATATGTTACGCACACACGCATATATCACACACACACACACACACAGACACACACTTCCACGGACACGCGCTTGCATGCACACAGATTACGAGTAACTCTTAAAAGTATCAACACGTACACACACGTAAGTTGCGTGTGGCAGGCAGAGACCTTTCTGAATTCGAACCCGGTGGTCTTTCTGAATTCGAACCAGGTCACTGTAGCATTAGAACCAAGCGACATCTCGTTGCTTCATACACTTACGAGAAGCTGATTCAACAGTTTTTAATGCATTAAAGGATTATGAGTAAGCAACCATGCCGAAAAACTAGCTAAGTAGGTAAAAATTGCCGAAAAAGCCAGATTTATAAAAGCTTATAATAATTTTTCTAAGTGATTTTAATTTTTTAGTAGCCGATATTTTTTTCGATGTCTTTTTACCAGATGTTATTTCCTATTTTAATTTTTATTAAATAGCCCAATAAGTTAGCAGCCGGTCTGAAAATGAATATAAACCAACATTATTTCTAAATGATTAAAAAAATGTTCTCGACTCGATTTAATATTTTTAGCAGCTTACTTAAGATTAGTGGTCTTTCGTAATAATTTTCAACTTATCTAAAATGATTTTTTTTTCAAATTATTTTTCATTTCAACAACATCTTTCTCTCTCTCTCTCTCTCTCTCTCTCTCTCTCTCTAACTATCTATCTATCTATCTATCTACCTTTCTCTTAATTTCTCTCTTTTCTACTCAAAACTAAATGACAAAACCATGCTCAAAACTAGATAGTAAAGTAAAAATCAATCTCTCTCACTCTCTCTCTCTCTTTTTCTTTCTCTCTCTCTCATCCATTCCCTAACCAAAAAAAGTCAGAACAACCGATTAAAAATTCTGAGGCATCTGCAGAAGACATCATCGCCTCGAGACGACACCGGCAACCAACAATCCATCTAACTAGCAACACCATTACAGCTGCTAAAATTGTGGAGAACGGTCGCGGGTCATCATTTCGTAGAAGAAAGACGATGTTTGAATTAGAGACGTATACAGACACACACGCACACACATAATCACGTATAGACACACATAGACACACACACACACACACACACACACACACACACACGTGTCATTACCATCAGATGCGATTTTGTGAGTTATTCATCTGATGATGATGGTTATAAAACATTTACTAAGCATAGGATTATGCCTTCGTTTCTCAAATAAAATATAAAATGTTTGCTTATGAAAACACACACTCACATACACACATGAACACACACAGACACACACACATTAACACATACACACACGACTCCAAAACTGGACATCAAATTAATGTTTTAAAAGTAGAAAAAATCCATATTTCCATGAAATATTTTTTATTAAGTTGGCATTTATTAGACTTCTCTAATTTCAATTTATAAAAACTGGTTCTACTTAACACCCAACGACAAAGCTACTTAAATAGTAATTTAAGTAGAATTATTAAAAAAAAGTTATTATCATAAATTTATTTAATTTATTGTTTTAAAATTGTCTTAGTTTCGTCTTCGCCTTTGTTCAACGTAATAAAAATAATAATAATAATAATAATTATTAGTAGTATTACTAAGAAGTATTTATTAATTAATTATTTAATTAATTAATTAACTAACAATTATTATTATTAGTATTATTACTAAGAAAAAAATTTTTATACGTTGTAGATGAATTTATAAGACTGAAAAATGAGGCATATGTTAAATGTTAATATGTTCTATGGCGAGAAAGGAGAGAGAAAGGAGAGAGAATGAGAGAGAGAGAGAGTCTGTATGTTTGCTTGCTTGTCTGTGAGTGTAGGAGTGTGTGTGGGAGTGTTTGTGTGGGAGTGTGTGTGTGTGTGTTTATCTGGGCAGAGATAATTAATATGGACGATTTGATATATGTATGTATCAGACGACGACGAATCAATCAACCAAGCACTGAGGTCATGGTGTAGTTTAAAATATTTGGAAAAATTGAAAAAAAAGAAATTAATCAAAATGTCGAATTTTCCCTGAAAAACAAAACTACAAAAATTTTTTAAATTATTTTTTCCTTGATTTCCATTACTACTTACTCTCTTATTACAACCAGAACTACTAGTACTACTACTGCTATTTATGCTACTACTACTACTACTACTACTACTACTACTACTACTACTACTACTACTACTACTACTACTATTACTACTACTACTACTTGACATCAGTTTTTTTGATAACACAGAAAATAAATGCGACTATATTTTTTAATCGCATGATTTTTTTTCACAGATGAATGAATGAACGAACGATGGAAAGAATGAATAAATGAATTAATTAATTAATTAATTAATTAACGAAGGAATGAACGAACGATCGAACGAGCGATGAAGCGAATGAATGAATGAATAACTCACAATGAAGTTTTTCATCATCAGATACTATCTTCTTTTTACTACAAACTACGAACTCAAATATAACAATTAAACTTGCAATATTTGTATTTAAGCTGTTCAATTAATCAAATATTTAACTAGTTCAAACTAATTAATTATTTTCTCATGAAAAATAGTAATAAAAAATGTCAATAAATTAATAAATTCTTGAGGCAAAATATAGATTCATCAATAAAACAATAAATTATCTCTTTTTAAGCTAAACAGAATCATTTAAGAAATAAAGGTTTCAAAATTAGCACCCTTCAAACTAATTTGGAACCTTTCAATCCTCTAATGCTACCCATTCCGACTAATTTCATTCCTACTTATCTAATTTCAACGAACGAGATGGATGTATGCTCGAGTTTATGTGATCGTTCCAACCTTTATGTGTGTATGTATGCGTATTAACACATATAAGTGTGACTGTATAATATAGAGGATATGTAAAATATATATGAAATTTTATGTATATTAGGTAGATTTGTATATGATGTATGATATGTGTAGTTACGTGTGTTTGTCTGCGCGTGTGTAAATGTTTGTCTGTGTGTGTATAGGATATCAAAATTGTGGAAAATGCTGTTATAAAAAACAATGAAAAATGATCAAGGTAGTTTTTTGTAGGTGCATGTTTTTGTACGTAAAATATTGCCATTGTAGGAATATTTTAAAAAATATTGATTTTTAATTTGCTTTTTTCAAAAATAATTTTAGCTTTTAGCCTTTTATGAAATCAATTTTTAAGAACTTTTAGCAAAAACAAATTTTCTCACAATAGTGACATGATGTAGGTATAAAATTCTTAAAAAAAAAAATAATATAAAAATAATGGAACCAGCATTGAAATATAAGCATTATTTCATTTTATAGGATGGTCTAATGGTTACGAAGCCCGGCTCTGTTGTCGTAGTGTCCTCGTTCATCACATCCAATGTATGTGAGTGTAATGTGTAGACGGATGTGTGGCGTATTCACATGCACTGGCTGAGTTTTGTTGGTTAATTTTAAAAAGACCGTGAAAAAATTATGGTTTCTTGTACAATAAAAATACAAAAAACAAAATCTCACAAAACATTTCAAATTTTGTAAAAAAATATGCAATATTATAAGAAAAAATCTTGCTTAAATTGTTAAATTGCTAAATCTGGATTTCATAATTTCATAATTCCACCTGTAATAACTTTGTATACGGAAATTTTAAGAGGATTTCTCCTTTTTTTTAAAAGCCCATACAAGTAACTAAAACTGTTAAATATTGCCGTCATGTGATTAACACGAATTCTGTTTATAATTCAAAAATTCTCCTTGTTTAAATATTTCCATGTCTACAACTTGGTGTCTGTGTGCGTGTGTGCGTGTGTGTGAGTGTGTAAGAGAGAGAGAGAGAGAGAGAGAGAGAGAGAGAGAAAGAGAGAGAGAGAAATAGCGAAAGAGAGAGAGAAGTGTTGATGATAAAAAAGGTAGAATTAAAAAGAAAATGATGTATAAATACCGTGATGAAGTGATGCCATGTTAGCATTATTCCCTGAACATACAAAACAAAATTGGTCGATTTTTATTTAGTTTTTGCTTTTGCACTGGCGGATATAATCCAGTTTAAAAAAATGGGATTAAAAAACCATTCGTTGGTATTTTTTTTGGTGGGAGAGTTTATGAAACGTTCACATTACCAATTTTCGCTTACTCACCAGACATCACTTTAAATTCCATCACGAAAAAAAAACGAAACTAAACTACTTAACCAAAAATTTAACTTCAACCACGAAGTTATATTCACATAAAAAGAATTTTAAAAAAATAAATTATTGACTACTCTATAGCGAATGTCAATCAACACATAATTTGAGGGGCAGACGACTTTGTGGTGACCTTTCACCTTGAATGTCAACTTAATTTTTTTGAAATGAAATGGGGGGGATGATAGAGAAGAGTGAGAGAAGAGAGAGGAAGAGAGAATAAGAGAGAAGTAAAAAGAGAGAGAAAGATAGACAAAAAGAGAGAGAAAAAGAAAGATAGACAAGAGAGAGAGAGAGAAACATGATTAAGTTTTCTCAACAACTTTGTCGATATACCTTCCAACACTTGGTTGAGGTCAGCTCGTCATATGTAACCTTTCTTCAGAGCTGTTTTTCATGTTGCTTGTTAATGGGATAATTTTTAGAGATTTTTTTTTCTCCGGTCAATAACTCAACTATGATTCGTTTGAATTTTGCAAGAGGGATTTATTTAAAAAATAATATGTAAAGAAACTAGTGTCGACTTCGAGTTAGTTTCAAAATGACTTCTAAGCTGTCTGTGTAAAGGCCACTCTTCAAATAATATCCCTGACTATTGCCTGTTTGTTTTGTTTTTTATAAACTAAAAAGAGTACTCTGAAATTGAAAAATAATTTTTTGCAAAACAAAAAGAAGAGAAATTTAAATTAGCGGCCATAACCCTTCAACTAAATACATCACAAGGAACCAAAATAAGATTAAAAATTGAACCTAGCCAGAGCAAGTTACAACGTGAAAATTTTTGTTTGAGTGATCTATAAAAATGGGAGTTTTGTATTTGTGTATTCAAAAAAAAATAATTCATTGCGACGAATGAATGAATGAATGAATGAATGAACGAATGAATAAATGAATGAATGAACGAATTGAATGATGGGATGAATGAATGAACGAACGAATAAATGAATGAATGAACGAACGAACGAACGAATGAATGAAGTAGGAAATGATTAAATGGATGAATTACTGAATGAACGAACAAACAAATGAACAAATGAATGAATAAAATTTGAAATGAACAAAAACATGAAAGCGAAACATTTCAAGCAGCTCATCAGATTTCAAAACCATGCATAATCTAGAGGAGGAAATTTTTACTTTGGATAGAAATACTAAACATTTAATAGCCTACAACCATTTCACACATTGATTTTTTGGCTAATTTAGATTTATTTGTTAACTGTTTATTGGTTTAAGAAACTAATTTTTCTAAAAAAAATAAAACAAAAATCAATTTTTGTATTTGCCAAGCTTGGGAAATGTTTAAACCAAGACATCAAAGTCTAACTTAATGAAATTATCATCTAGAAACTCGAGTAGATATGGTTAAGTGTTTGGTTTTCATAACAATTAGATAGATTTTGTCATATTTATTTGAAACTCTTTTGATATATCATTCAACGAATATAAATAAAAATCCATAACATACAAAAACTCAAAAGCATCAACCATACATACAAAATTATATACCATAATACAAAATATACAAAAATACAAAATATGCAAGTAGAGGTATACAAACATGTAAACATACAATCATAAAAACAAACAAATACTAATAATAATAGCAATGATAATAAAAAATATACAAATAAACAAACACACAAACATACATCTATACAAACACACAAGCATACAGAGACATGAACATACACATACACAAACATAAAAATATACAAAAATGTTTTGTATATGGCCGAGTTATTAATTGAGAGGTGTTAAAAACAACTCCTTCCTATTTCTTGTGGAAGCTTCCGATGTTGGTGCAATGTGTTTGCATGTATTTTATTGAAAACTTTTTGTATATGAGTATGTTTTTGTTGTATTTTTATGTGTGTTTGTATAGTTTTGTATTGTTTTGTATGATTTTTGTCTTGTATATCTTTGTAGTTTGTATGTTTTTTTTGGTATTATAGTTTAAATGATATTTTGTCGTTTTGTGTTTTCGTTGTTTGGTTTATTTGTTTGTTGATTGATTGTTTGTTTGTTTGTTGTTTGTTTGTTTGTTTGTTTGTTGATTGTTTGTTTGTTTGTTTGCTGACTTGTTAGTAAGTTTGTTTGTATGTCAGTGAGTAAACTTTGTTATTTTTCTAGTTTCAATTACATTGCAGATAAAATGTTATCATTTTTTTTTTGCTTTCTTGAAAAATGCTCTTTTTTAATAATTGCCTTTTGCTAGTTTCATGTGGTGAAATGTTTTTCGTTGAATTTATCGTCTCTATAGAACTTGAACAACTGCAACAATGCACTCGAGTAACCTTAGTGGCTGGTCTCAGTTTAATAATTTTTTGTTGTTTCTTATCAAATTTGAGAAAATGTTTTTTAATTTCTTGAGTAAGAATTATAGATGTTTGTAAAAAGCCAAAGTTGGGAAAAAAAAAATTATTTATCTTTTCGCATTTTTAACATTCTTATACCAATTCCTCGATGCCTATCCGCTACAAGTTAAAGAGTACGTTGAACACTTGATCAATGCCTGAGTGTGTGTGTGTGTGACTATATGTCTGTATGTGTGTGTGTGTTTGTGTGACTATATGTCTGTGTGTGTGTGTGTGTGTGTGTGTTTGTGTGACTATATGTCTGTGTGTGTGTTTGTGTGACTATATGTCTGTGTGTGTGTGTTTGTGTGACTATATGTCTGTGTGTGTGTGTATTTGTGTGACTATATGTCTGTGTGTGTGTGTTTGTGTGACTATATGTCTGTGTGTGTGTGTTTGTGTGGCTATATGTGCACACACGCACAGGAGCTAGCGTCTAAGCCATTACACTGTCTTGTCGTCCCACCAAACATATTCTTTTGGTTCTTAGGCGTTCCGTTCATATCTGGAAGACATGTTTCAATCATTTTAAAGTAACATCGCTGAACATGGGTACGTGCAGTTGAATAATGGCTGCATTCTTTAAATTTTCCATTTCTAGAAGTGAAAAAACTTAAAAGGCAATAGTTTAATTGGTAAAAATTATTTGTAGGCATTTTGCATCAAAAGTTCGTTCGTCCGTTCGTTAATTCATTCATTTGACCTTTCATTT
>NW_008704829.1:731144-741144 GCF_000326865.2 Helobdella robusta
AAAAAAAAATTATTTATCTTTTCGCATTTTTAACATTCTTATACCAATTCCTCGATGCCTATCCGCTACAAGTTAAAGAGTACGTTGAACACTTGATCAATGCCTGAGTGTGTGTGTGTGTGACTATATGTCTGTATGTGTGTGTGTGTGTGTTTGTGTGACTATATGTCTGTGTGTGTGTTTGTGTGACTATATGTCTGTGTGTGTGTGTGTTTGTGTGACTATATGTCTGTGTGTGTGTGTTTGTGTGACTATATGTCTGTGTGTGTGTGTTTGTGTGGCTATATGTGTGTGTGTGTGTATGTTTGTGTGGCTATATGTCTGTGTGTGTGTTTGTGTGGCTATATGTTTCTGTGTGCGTGTGTGTATGAAAATTATAGCCATTATTTCTAGATATCTATCTATTGTAAGCTATCTATCTATATCTATTGTTAGATATATTTTTGGGGTTTTAACCGCGCGCATACACACACACACGCACACATACACACGCACGCACACACACACACGCGCGCGTGCACACACGCACAGGAGCTAGCGTCTAAGCCATTACACTGTCTTGTCGTCCCACCAAACATATTCTTTTGGTTCTTAGGCGTTCCGTTCATATCTGGAAGACATGTTTCAATCATTTTAAAGTAACATCGCTGAACATGGGTACGTGCAGTTGAATAATGGCTGCATTCTTTAAATTTTCCATTTCTAGAAGTGAAAAAACTTAAAAGGCAATAGTTTAATTGGTAAAAATTATTTGTAGGCATTTTGCATCAAAAGTTCGTTCGTCCGTTCGTTAATTCATTCATTTGACCTTTCATTTACTCCTTCATTCATTCATTTATTGATTTATTCATGAAATTATCATTCTACCCATTCAATCATCACACATTCATTTGTTTTTATTTTAAAATGTTTGACAATTTCTTTAACATTGACAATTTTTATTGCCTTAGTATGCTTGCAACAACTGATGATGTCTATCAAGAAACCACCTTTGGATTCGGTTAAAAGAGTTCGACTGCCGAACGTGTTGGTTGGCTCATACAATCGCTTTTATTATCTGTAATAAAAAAAATTTACAGTTGAGACTTACTGTTGTTCTGAAAATAAAATGGTGTTTTATCGAAACACCATTTTTATGTTTTAATTCTACCATTTTTATGTTTTAATTCTACCATTTTTATGTTTTAATTCTACCATTTTTATGTTTTAATTCCACCAATCTTCATCACCATTTTCCGAAGAGTCACATGCATGCTTGTTTACACACGCCAAACAGTAAAGTGAGATAGAAAAAATTAAAAAAATTAAAGAGAGAGAGAGAGAAAGAGAGAGAAAGAACAAGAGTTAAAAAGACAACGAAGGTTATAGGGATTATAGGGAGAGAGAGAAAGAGGAAAGGAGAGAGAGTGAGAGAGTGAAAAAGAGTAAGACGAAGGAGAAACGAAAGAATGAGAAAAATTAAGAGACAACGAAAGTATGAAAGAGAGAAAGAGAGAGAGAGAGAAAGAAGGAGAGGAAGAGAAAGAGAGAATCAACATCATAAATGATAAAAACTATTAGAATAAAAAATTAATGATTCAACCGAGAAATAAAATCATTTTAATAATCTTTGCTTTTAACCGTCACTTTTTTCCAGCGACTTCAAAACGTTAATCAGTTTGATAACGCGATGTTAGCCAGTTAGTTCATTGCACAAGGTTTCGTTTTCATAAATAAGTCCTCCGTAAAACTGAGGTGCTTTTTTATTTTTTCCATTTTCATTAAAAATGATTTCGATTGGGTAAATTTGTAAATTATTATGTAAATAAATAGCTAATATTCTGAATTGAATAATTAAAAACTAAATCAGTTTTTAAGAGATTTGTTTAAAATATTGGATTTAAGAAATGCTTTGATAATGATGATGATTAAAATAACAATCTTGTCCCACCTAATGATAATTTTTTCAAATCTTACCTCGTACCTCTGGCAAAACAGTTTACCTTCTCGCAAATGACGTCACAGATTTTAACCCCCCTTATATAAATACCCCCCCCCTCATAAAAATTAGAGAGAGGTGCCATTTTGCCGTTAGCATTTTAAGATGTTCCATGCAAATGTTATCGATATAACTGAAGAACGAAGTCAACTAGAAAAACAAACCTAAAGAAATAACTTTTTAAATATTTTTTCGAAAATATAATACCAGAGTCGATTAGGTATTTAGTTAGTTAGGTTTTTTTATTGCAAATTTTATGTAACAGGAGAAAATAATGCTATCCTTTAAACAAGTTTTGAAAACCCACGAGAAGAATTTTGATTATGGCTCCAAGAATAGTTGAGTTGCCCGAGAACATTGAGCAGAAGGTAAGACTTGATTGAATTTTATTTTCATAACTTTTAATTTTTTTTAAATTTTTTAAAAATTGAAATAAATAAATTAACATTTAAATTAAAATTGAAACGTTTCCAGATTGAGGTGAGCGTAGAAATTGGACACAAGGCAGCAGTGAGGAGCCTCCCAACGAAGGAAGGATGCACGCACGACTGGATTGTGTACGTGAGGACTGACCAGGATCAGTTCGTTGAGAAAGTTGAATTCAACCTCCATCCGTCCTTCAAGAAGCCGAGAAGAGTTGTTAGAAGCGCGCCATTCCAGGTTGTTGAATGTGGTTACGGAGGCTTCCGCATGTCGATCGTCGTCCACTTCAGAGTGAACAACCAGCGACAGCCCGTTCCATTTGATTATTATTTGTTCCTGGGCGATGCAGTGGTCTCCAATAATGTCCTGCAGAAGGTCTCAATCCTATCAGGCACTCTTGAAAACTCAAAACCTCCTGCGAAGAAGAAACCCGGCAGGCCGAGAAAGAACAACAAATTACTATCTACCAACACATCTTCAGAGTTGTCACCATCAACAGAACTATCGTCATCATCATCATCGGTCTTGTCATCATCTTCATCATCAGTTTCATCGTCAAATGTCTCTGAATCGATAAATTCATCAACAGCTCTTCCTGTCAGAAAGGCTGGAAGGCCGAGGAAGAACGGGACAATCCCTGTCAAATCCATCGAGTCATCGTCTTCCTCATCTTCACCACCAACATCAAAACTGTCCTCCCATGACAATCGAGACCTCCGCAACAGACGGACAGTCTCAACGCTACCGGCCGACAAGTTGCGCGACCACGTCGACTGGTCTCTGAGACAAACAGCAACCATCAACCAAAATAACGTCAGTGAAGATGAACTGAATGAGAAAATTCGCGAATTATTGAAACTTCAGGAAACTTTGATGACGATGAACGAGAAGAATGTTTTGAAGAGAGTTGTTGGGATAATCCAAGAGGCTGGCTACTTGAAAGTCACAGAGTCCTCGTTTGATTTTGACCTCATGGAGATGGATGGCGTCACGATAGAATGCATTAAGAGGTGTATCGAAATCCATTGAGGATTTTTATTCGATTTTGAAATTATTGGGATTTTAAAATTTTTCTGAAATTGTACATAAATTTAAAAATTTAATTCTACATTTAAAAACCAATTACTTTCAATTGTATATATATTAATAGCATTTAATTGTACATATTTATGTATTAATTTTTAATTTGTACATTCATTCATTTGTACATATTTGCATTTGAGAACATTGACGAATAACTTTTTAATTTCATTTTTGTGAACTGACCTTTTTCCAATCTATTGCAAATAAAACGTCATCTGAAGAAATATTCTTCCAAAATGCGATAGTGGTCTACGTCACCATGATGACGTCATCGATATGTTAATTGCCATTATTATTAAAATCAGTTAGGCCTAGTTTACCAATCGACATTTCGAATTTAATTTAGGCCGAATTATTTAAAAAAAAATTTAATATACTTAAAATAGTAGAAGTGTATTAAATTTTTAATTAAGTTTAATAGGAAGCTGGGAGAATTTTGGATGAAATCTTTCTCTCTCTCTCTCTCTCTCTCTCTCTTTCTCTGATATATCATTCTTCTTTTCTAATTTTTCTCTTTGTTTCTCTTTGTTTTCTTTTCTACATCATCGTCATCATCATCGTCGACATAATTTTTCCGTACGAATAAAATAAAATTACTCATCAAATAAAGTTTCCGGAATGTAAGTTATAAATATTTATTAGAAACATGATTCATCGTTTAGATCATTCCTCTATCTTTTAAAAACTTCTTCTCTCTCTCTTTTTTCTCTGTCTCTCTCTTTTTTTCTTTCTTTCTGTTTGTCTCTCTCTCTGACTCTTTTTAATTTTTTTCTTTTGTAACATTTTAATCCTTTTCTTCTAATATCTACTTCAATTCTTTAATTTTTACAACCCATATTTTTTCTCTTCATTTTTGAATCTCTCTCTCTCTCTCTCTCTCTCTCTCTCTCTCTCTCTGACTATCGTTATAGCTTATTTGTTATTCTTTCATCCTTTTTCTTTCTCTCTTTCTTTCTCTCCTCTATCTCTCTCTATCTCTATCCTTTCATTTTTTCCAGTAATTTTCTTATTCTTTTATACTTTCGCTTTCTCTCTCTCCAGCTTTCTTTGTTTTGTTTAACTTTTTCTCTTTTTCTCTTTTCTTTCTTAACAAATTTTTTCTCTCTCCAGCTTTTTCCAAGTCTCTCTGTTTTTGTCTAGTTCTCTCTCTCTCTCTCTCTCTCTCTTTCTTTCTTTTTCTCTCTCTCACAACGTTTGTTAATTTTATTCTCATTGTTGTACACTTTCCTCTCTCTTTCTTTTATTCTTTCGCTATCACTCCTTCATTCTTTCAACAATCAAGATGGAGCAAGCATTATCTCGCTAAACATCCCCATAATTCATCATCATCAAACCAACTACAATAAATTATCGCTCCAACTACTACTACTACTACTACTACTAATTCTATTACTACTGCTACTGCTGCTACTACTACTGCTACTACTACTACTACTGCTGATTCGGCTACAACTATTACTGCTACTGCTATTACTACTGCTTCTATTAGTACTACTCATATCAATACTATTACTGCTGCAACGACTACTACACTACTACTTCTGATACTACTACTACTACTACACATACTACTACTACTACTACCTACTACTACTACTACTACTACTACTACTACTACTACTACTACTACTACTACTACTACCTACTACTACTACTAAGAACTAGAAGACAGCAAATGTAAGATGTTATCATTATTACTATGAGCGGCAATTAAGGAAAGTCATTAAGTCTATATCATCATCATCATCATCACCGTCGTTATCATCATCATTGTCATTATCATCATCATCACCATCCACAACATCGTCATCATCGCCATCATCATCGCCATCATCATCACCATCATCATCACCATCATCATCACTATCATCATCACCATCATCATCATCGCTGTTCTTTGACCAACTAAAACCTGGTTCACGGAGGCGTGGATATATGATCACGTGATGTGTCACGTGAGTGACGTATTCATTCATCCATCCGACTATCGATCGATCGATTCATTCATTCATTCTTCGTTCGTTCGTTCGTTCGTTCATTCATTCATTCATTCATTCATCTTTTTCTTCAACAATCTTCCATTTCCTCTATCCATATACCATCTGTTCCCGAGTTCAGCCTCATCATTTATCTATTCATTCATTCATCCATTATTTCATCCGTCTATTTCTTCAATCATTCATTTTTTTGGCATTTACTTATCTGTCCTATTGTTTGTCCTTTCTTCCATTTAATTATCCAATCATCCATTAATGAATGAGGGAATGTGTTAATGAATGAATAAATAGTTGAAAAGGCCAATAAATGAATGAATAAATGTTAAAATGAATGAATGAATGGATAGAATGATAGATTGAGAATGAATTAATGAAAGAATAAAAAAATAATATGATAAATAAATCAATATATTGAAACGACGGTCTGGTTTAATTGATTGATGGATGGATTGATGGATGGATGGAAAATGGATGGATGGATGAATGTAGAATTATTTGAATGGCGTTCAAACGATTTATAGCAGCACAAACACACACACACACACAAACTCACACACACACAAACACACACACACACGCAAACACACACACAGCTCGTGTTGGTATGTGTAAACTGATATTGAGGCTAATTGTAAGCAAAAATTGCTAGTGTTTTTATTTTAGGTAAATATTCAGACAGTTTAAAAATTAATATGCCAATAGAGAATAAATAAAAATTTAAGAGTAAGCTGAAGTTCAGAGGAATGTTATTAGAATGGAGTTTGCACTATTTATGAGTTACATAAAAAAAAGTCCATAGGGAGTTAGCTCAAGAACGTCATCATTCCATTCGTTCGTTCGTTCGTCCATTCGTTCGTTCGTTCATTCGTTCGTTCGTTCACTCGTTCATGCATGCAATAATAAATTCTTTCGTTTGTACTTCGTTTTTTATTTGTTTGTGCGAGATGAAAATTCTAAAATTTAGATAACGAATTTTCAAAATCCAATGCGAGGTAAGAACACACCACTAAGAGGTATTTCAAAATATTTTATATTAACGCCAGAAGTTTGCTAAGTATCGACCAAAAGGAAGAGTTAGCTCAGTATGAAAAGCCTGTTATTGAATCTTGGGCGAAAGACAGCATGCATGGCTTGGAATCTAGTATCAGAGGTTACACGTTATTTAGAAAAGACGGAGAGGATAATCATGGACATGGAGTAGAAGGAATTGTGCTATTTGCAAAAAAAACCAACTTGAATGCCAATGCCAGGAATGACACTACTGGCAGTATCAATTTCACGGAGACAATGTGCTGTTGTAGGTAGCGATAAAGATACTGAAATTTTAGTAGGCGAATTGCAAAAGATATGCAAATGGGCAGAGGATTGGCAGACGGTATTCAACACTAACAAGTGTGCAGTCATACACATGGGAGAGAACAACAAGGCAAACGTATTCAAACTTGGAGACACACAACTAAAAAATGTAGAGAAGGAAAAGTGTCTAGGGGTGATAAATGGTAAGGTAGCACGGTAATGCATCGAGCAAAAATCTTTATGTTATGCTATGCTATGTTATATATTCACTCACTGACTTACTGACTCATTCATTCATCCATTCATTCATTCGTCCATTCATTCCTTTTATTCATCTATTTTTTCGTTCTCGTACTCCTATAAAATATTCATATTTATAGTTAGGCCATTTGAGAATGTTGGTGGTGTTCGTTGGGCAGAAAGCTTTCTTGTGCGTCTTCTCGTGTCAAACGATATTGAAAAAGTTACATGAAGATGAAACGCCGTGTAGAATTGTACAACAAAAAGAAGTAAATTTTAAAATTTTAAACAGTTTTACGAACGCGCTTCTATTCTGTTTGCTTTTTATTTGCTGGCCACCCCTGCAAGAAAATAAAATAAATGAAATGAAACAAAAGTATTCGCACCTCGGAAGTTTTAAAATTAACACAACACCTTCGTGGTGGATCAAAAGTAGAAAATTTAGAAGTTGGTCGGTTTGTCTTTTAGCTTTGTCTTTGTCTTTCTACGCGTTTCGTTCACGATTCTGTCTTTCGTTGAATGTTAATCAACGTGATTTTTTTTCTATTTTATTCATTTATTCATTCACTCACTCATTCATTCACTCACTCACTCACTCACTCACCAACTCACTCACTCACAATGACGAATATCCCAACTCATTCATCGTCATGAGCAAACACTCATTCATTCGTTCATTCATTCATTCATTCATTCATATCTCAATGATACGAATGAGTGAAATAAGTAGTATCATTTCATCACAACCAAATTGAAATTGACAAAAAAGAACACTTGTAAATATTGATAATTAATTTTATTCGTACAATTTTTAAATATAAAATGAATAAAAATGTCAATGAAGTACTAAATTAAAATAATAATATAAATAATAATAATTATTATTATGAATATTAATTATTATAATTATTCTTTATGAAAAATTGTAGATGCACATTTGAAAGAAATTTTAAAAGCAGACACAGCCAATGCATAGCATTTATTGACGTTTGGAGTCATCGTACTAGTAAGGTTTCGAAATTGAATGGATGAATGAATGAATGAATGAATGAACAAATAAACAAATGAATGACTAAATGAATTGATGGATGAATGGAGGAGAGACTGAATGCATTAACAAATAATGTAATGAATAGATGAATTGATGAATTGAAGAGTGAATGAGCTGATGGAATAAAACGAATGAATTAATTGAAAGAATGAATGAATGAGCAAGTTGACGAATGAAAGACGTTACGAATGAATGAACAAATAAAACCTCCGTGTATGTGTGTGTTTATGTGTGTGTGAGCGCGTATGTATGTGTGTGTGTGTTTATATAAAACATAAAATCTCAGTTACATAAAACTAGCTAAATAACTGGAATACCATAATTCAGGAAGGAGAATAATATAAATAATTATAATTACTTCGGAAAATAATAAAATCGAATAGTAAATAATAAAAAGATGGCGGTACTAGCTGAAATGTCTTGGACATGGAGAAGAATAAATTTTTTGACAAAAATAAAAACAAGAAAACAACAACAACAACAAAACCGCCTTATTACATTCAATATATCATTATACAAAACTAAACGCACGCACATCACACACACGCACGCACACGCACATACACACGCACACATACACAGATACGCCGAAAATGCTGTGACTTTCCTAAACAACTGCCCATCTGATAGTCTGAATCCTAAATATATTACTGCATGAATTCTACCGAATTGTAGACATTAATCAATTTAAAGTTTTTCTTATTAAATTTCCTTAACTAGAATTTTCTGGGAACTGTTCATATTTATTGAAAATAGAATCATTATCCAAGTTCATTATGCAGATAGGCCTTGTTTTGATTTTTCACAAATCATCTTCAGGGCAGGTTTGGTTTATATGATCTTATATAGTTTCTTTGAGCAAAGCATGCTGTAAATGCCATCAATAATTGCATTCCAACCATCCACCATTCATTCATCCATCCATCCATCCATCCATCCATCCATCCATCCATCCATTCATTCATTCATTCATTCATTCATTCATTCATTCATTCATTCATTCATTCATTCATTCATTCATTCATTCATTCCTGCTCGGGAATATCGTACAGCTTATCGGTGAGATTATTATTAGAAGGCGAGTGACAAGAGGGCGATGATGATGACGGCAAAACATAAGGCGATGATGATAATGATAACGACAACGTCGATGATGATGATGATAGCGGTTGTTCGAGAACTGTCGGTGATGATGATGATGTGGTGATGGAAGTCTGCTGCTGTTGTGGGAGAGGAGGAGGCGGGGGCAGTTGAACCTTCGTCGCTAGGTCAAGGTCACTCACCCATCTGGAGATGATTAAATGGTGATGATGATGATCGTATAGGTGATAATGGTGATGATGATGATCATGAAGGTGATTAGCATTTCTTCAATATCATCACCATCATCATCATCATCATCATTATTATATAAATTATTATTATTTTATTATTCTTATTAATATTATCACCATTATCACCATCATCCTCACCACCATCCATACAACTCACTTATCGAAGACGGTCTTGTCGTCAATTGAGAAGAAATAGACCTTGGGAAGTTGGCCGTGAAAGACCCTGAAGCAGTTCGACCTTAAAAGGTCATCGGAGGTCAGGGGTTCAATGGTGTAACCCGGAAGGGGCAGGGAGAATTCGGCTTGGTTGTCCTGATAGACGTCGTCGTCGTCGTGGAAAAATGAATGAACGAATGAATAAATGAATGAATGAATGAATGAATGAATGAATGAATGAATGAATGAATGAATGAATGAATGAATGAACAGGTGAAAATGAAAATTTGAGTGAATAAATGAAAATAAATAAAGACAAAAAGCCACGAAAACAAATGGGCGAATGAATGATTGAATAATAATAATAATAATGAAGGAATGAAAGTGAACGAATGAAAGTGAATGAACGAATAAAAGTGAATGAAGGAATGAAAGTAAATGG
>NW_008704829.1:747343-749839 GCF_000326865.2 Helobdella robusta
ATACCCACACACACACTCTCTCTCTCTCTCACACACACACACACACATATACACACCACACACACCACACACACGCACACACACGCACTTGATCAATGAGATGAAGTTTCTGGACATAGAAGACTTCAGTCTGTACAAGCTCACGTGCTACGTTGAAAGATTTCTTATACTCGTCTGCTATTAGAGGGTGATGGTTGGAATCCAAGGGACTCGAAGGGCTGGGCCCCGTCTGTGATAGTTTGTCATTCATTCATTCATTCATTCATTCATTCATTCATTCATTCATTCATTCATTCATTCATACGTTTTTTCAATTCATTCATTCATTCATTCATACGTTTTTTCAATTCGTTAATTTAATCATTCATTCAACCATTTATGTATTCAACAATTTATTCAATCATTCATTCATTCATGCATTCATTCATTCACACGTTTTTTTCAATTCATTCATTCATTCATTCATTCATTCATTCATTCAATCATTCATTCATTCATTCATTCATTCATACGTTTTTTCAATTCGTTAATTTAATTATTCATTTATTTATTCAACAATTCATTCATTCATTCATTCATTCATTCATTCATTCATTCATGCATTCATTCAACCATTCATACGTTCACTCCTTATTCCATCGCGAACAATGGAACTGAACCTGAGGCCTCGTCAAAATAAAAAAATTTAGAAAAAAAAACAACACAAACTTGTTCATCATCGTCATACTCATCAAAGTCAGATACATCATCGAAATCAGAGAAACTATCATCATCGTTATCATTATTATAGTTATTATTATTACTGTTATTATTATTATTACAAAAATTATTATTATTATTTTCAGCATCGTCATCATTATCGCCATCACGAGCGGTAATCCCGTTTTCAGCGACGGCTGTAGTAGTGGAAGTAGCAGCAGTAACTTCACCGCCTTTCTTATCAAACTCGTCATCACCTTCAATATTATTATTATTATTATTATTATTATTATTATTATTATTATTACCATGATTACCGAGTGTGCTCTATAGGTTTACTAGAAAATATGTAATACATCAGTAGCTTTGTTAATTAAAGCAATAAGCGAGTACACTTCCCCCATCACAAACATCATCAAAGATCGAAAATAAACATCAAGAAAGTATTCAATACGACGGCTTCCCACTAATGCAAACTTATTTAAATGGAGTAGGTAAGTCAACAACATTTCTATGTCCTCTATGGAATTATCGCCAAACAAATAAACATGATTGTTTCGAACTGTGATTCTACAGCGGCTCTCACAAGGTACACGGACGGACAGGCATAAGAAACTGCTGTCGTTGATTGTCGACTAACTGGTTAAAGATTTCTGCACCATCAGACTGTTGCATATTTGTCGATCTTAATGCTGAAAATGTGCGTCCAATGTAACAGTTGTTCGACAAGTTGCGGCCTCACATTGCCATTTTCCAAAAAAAAACAAAATCGAAATTTTAGAGCTTACGATTTGCCACGAAACCAACAAACCAACCAATCAATCAACCAACCAACCAACCAGCCAACCTAGCTTCATCACGTGAATACAAACGCCAGAAATATAAAAACTCGAAATTAAATTTAAATTCTGTCTACAATAACTGTTCGTCAATTATTAACTCATTTGAAATACCACCTGTGGGTTTTTATAACAATTTTAATCTAACTCTGTTTAAAATATTATGGCCAAAACCTTTTAATGGTAGAATTATTAACATATAGCATACATTGTGACAGGAACACTACTTGACCGATTTTAAATATATTTTTTTACTCTCGAGCACTTGCTGATCAAAGAGCATGGGAGGATCGTACAGTATATTCTTCATCTTATCTACTTACACTCTGATATATAATTTATAATTAATAATTTTCGATTGATTTCATTTGGATTTCATCTTTTCGGTCAATAAAAGATTGTTCCCATTGTTAACAACAACAATTGAAGTAGGCATCATTTATAAGAAAGAATAAATAATCACTCACCATAACAGGGAGATTTAACATTTTTGGATGACGATGATGTTGTTGTTGTTGTTGATGTTGTTGTTGTTATTTTTGTAGAATATGACGTCATATTTGCTGCTGCTGCTGCTGATGACGGTGACGTCATTGCTGCAGTCGTTGTTGTTGTCACTGGTGATGTATGTATTTATCATTTGTGGAAGATGTTTATGTGTGTGTGTGTGTATGTGTGTATATGTATGTGTGTATGTGTGTATATTGTGTGCATGCGTAAATGTGTGTCTGTGTATGTGTGTGTGTGCCTGTGTGTGCGTGTGTGTGCGCACGTGCGTGTGTTTAATAAATAAAATATACAAATGATTATTATTCGTAAATATGAAATAAAAAATGAAAAAATAGTACTAATAATTTGAAGAAGTTATCACTGACATGCAGGCATTTATATACCTAAGCATATAACTTCCTTGTATAAAAGCTATTGAAGATATATGTATGTATGTGTGTGTGTTTAT
>NW_008704829.1:750389-780389 GCF_000326865.2 Helobdella robusta
CCAGCTTTCACAAACCTCTAGAGAAGAGTTTCTCGCGAATCTGTCTCGACTGTAAAAATGATGAAGGCGATGAAGTTGCAGCTGCTGATGACGTCTTGGCAGCAGCGTTCAGTGACGATTCACCACCGCTACTAACATCGCCATCATCACTATTACCATCATCAACAGTCTTATTATTATTATTATTGTTATCATTATTTTTTTTATGATTACTAGGATTAATATAATTATTCCCTGGAATTTTATTCCCAATACTTTTAACACTGTTATTATAACTAATGCCATTTTTATTATTATTATTATTATTATTATTATTATTACAATTGTTATTATTATTATTATTATTATTATTAAGCAATATGGCGGCATTTCTGTACTTAGGTTTGGCTTTGATGATGGGCTTAGACTGCAAGTTATGGAGGCTAAGTTTCAAGGACGGCCCTACGTGAATAAATTAACATAATTAAATAATTAATATTCATAATAATTAATGAGTGATAGTAATAATAATAGATTTTAATACTAATAAAAACAATAATAATAATAATGTATACATATATATGTGTGTGTGTGTGTGGTAATGTTGGGTGAGGGACCTATTTGCATTTGAAACCTGTCACTGTGACACAAAAGAACAGGCATTTAGCCCATTACTCTACCTCGCTGCTTTATAATGTATTAAAAACAAATAAATAGCCCACATAACATAGGTAAATAGCGAATAGAGATTTTGCTTTGCGAACTGTTGAACAAACAAAAATGTGTGTGTGTTTGTGTGAGTGTGTGTGTTTGTGTGAGTGTGTTTGTGAGTTTGTGTTTGTGTGTGTCTATTCATAAATATTCATTGCAGTATGTAAATAGTTGTTGACTTTTGATAAAGAGAACAATAATATAGCTCTATGCATATGTAATGAGCACGTGATTTTTATATGATTTTGAAACGCCATTGAATGAATGAATGAACGAACGAATGAATGAATGAATGGATGAATAATTGATAGAATGAATGAATAATTGATAGAATGAATAAATGAACGAACGAATGAATGAATGAATTAATTAATTAATGAATTAATGAATGAATTAATGAAATAATAAATTAGTGAGTTAATAAATGAGTGAACAAATGGATGAACATAAGAATGAACAATAGATGATAATGATGCTGATAAAGATGAAGATACCGACAAAGATACTGATGCTGATAAAGATGAAGATACCGACAAAGATACTGATGATGATAACGATGATACTGACAAAGATACTGATGATGATAACGATGAAGATACTGACAAAGATACTGATGATGATAGCGATGATAGCGACAATGATACATTTCATAGATCGGACTAACTTGATCCGAAATTCTCTACATCCTCTGTTGTAAATGAGTTTCTATAGGCTGATGGCATCTTGCAACCTTAATGAAGCACAACAAAAACAACAACAATAATAATAAAAACAATAATAATAATGATAATAATAATAATAATGAAAACATCCTTTCATTTTCTAACTCCAAATACCAAATATCAATAACGAAATAATTATAAAATCCTATTAATCTAAAATGTTCAGTCACAGCGAGTGAGTACATTCTAGAGGGGCTGGTTCAATAATAATAATAATAATAATAATAATAATAATAATAATAATAATAATAATAATAATAATAATATTTATAATAATAATATTTATAGTAATATAAATAAGATTGTATGGAAAAAACGAATTTGGTGTTTCCCATATGGATCAGTAGGTAAGCCTTGCAAACTGAATACAACCACAAGTGGTGTTTTTTTTTTTTTTTTGTAAATCTAGTTTTTCTTAAAAGATAGTGCTGATAGAAGTGCTCAAATGTCAATATCATTCGATCTTCGTTTATAGGCTGGCCTTTATCCGTGAGGGGTTTGACTTTTTTTTTTATTCCAGCCATTAGATTCTGTCTGTGCCCAAGTCGATCGATCCATCGCATCCACTTACTATTTGAGAAAAGTGGCTTCGAATCTTTCGGAATGGTCTGCGTCCAGGATTTCTTTGAATTTCAAAATGATTGATGATGGCGGTTATTTCTATGAGGGTTACTAAGAGTACGGTCAAACCAAAAGCCTGAGACGTGATAAACAAGAATATTTTCATTACTCAAAAAACACTCCTTGTTATTACGTTGAAAAAGAAAAACTCCGACCGCTGAGTGCAATTAAAAACTACATTCAACTTTATAATGGATAATTATTGATCATATTTGTAATAATAAATGAGAAAAATTTTCAACAAACTCGATCCAAAAATGTCGGCATCTTCAGTTGTGAAAGAATTTCTGTATGTAGAAGATGGTAGCAATTTCTTTCTAATCGTCGTCCCAGATGATGTCGTTGTTGTTGTCGTTGTTGATAATGATGTTGTTGATGATGTTGTTGCTGTTGAAGATGATGACGATGATGTAGTTGTTGCTGCTACTGCTGTTGCTGATGACGATGATGACGGCTGATTTAGAAATTCTTTACAGAAATTTATTTTGCCATGCGCGTCTCGCTTCGGCGGGACTAAATTTGGAATGGCTTTTTCCTGTGTCGAAGATGATGACGTAGTTGTTGATGACGTAGATGGAATCGAAGAAGCAGAAATCTTCAGCTGGAGTTTTGGCTTAACTGGGCAAGGTGGCTTTGTGGATGACAAGATACAAGAAGGTGAAGATGACAACGATGATTTTGAGGATGATAGTGATGTCGTTGCTGCTGTTGCTGCTGCTGTTGTAGCTGCTGTTGTAGCTGCTGAAGAAGTTAATTTTTTGACGGTATTCCGTTTATTATTATTATTGTTGTTGTTGTCATTATTATTAGTATTATTATCCGAATTATTGCATAACTTAGGTTCAAACAATTTCTTCTTGTCATTCACTGTGGCCTTTGTTGTTGTTTCGATGTCATATGACTTTGTTGTTGTTGCCGTCGTTGCTGATGGGGGGTGATGTTGGACGGCGTCGAGGGCCGACCTTACGGGGATGGGTATCTTTTTTAGGTTTTTTGGCAACTCCACCCCCGGTTTATAATTCAGGTTCATGGCTTGGTCTTCGGATAAATCGGTGGGTGAATTTATTAGGTAGTTGTTTTTGTTGTTGTCGTTTAAAAAGTCACAATTGTCATCATCTTCTTCACTGTTGTTGTTGTGGTTGTTGCGGTTGTTGCAGTCGTCGTTGTGGTCATTAGTCGTACCCTGTTTTGAGAATACATAAATTCATTCCCCATTAAATATGCATGCATACACTATTATTATAACTTTCTGAAACACGCAAATTATTTTGTATTTTTGTTTCGCGTTTCTTACTAAAAATAGACTGAACAACAAATAATAATAATAATCACAACAACAACAACAATAATAATAATAATATTATTATTATTATTATATTTTTGAAAAAAAAATAATAAAAAAAAATAAAACCTGAAAGTGAAAATTTGGAAAAAAGATAATCTCTAATCCACTTCAATGAAACTTTTATTCAACCCTTAATAAAACAACTACATCAAGCTTACTTACTTGCTAGATCACCCCTTATATATATATATATATATATATATATATATATATTTATTTATTATACGCGTTCACCCCTTATATATATATATATATATTATACGCGCATACAAATAGGATTAATACGTATATGAATGGACCTGTAAATATCAGCTTAATTGTTGTATGACGAAGCAGCGTAATATTGCATGCAAACAAACACACACACACACAAACGTGTGTGTGTGTGTGTTTGTTTGAGTGTGTGTTTGAGTGTGTGTTTGAGTGTGTGTTTGAGTGTGTGTTTGTTTGAGTGTGTTTGTTTGTTGTGTGTGTCTGCGTGCGAGCGCGTGTGTATGTGTGTGTGTGTGCGTGTGTGTGTGTGTGTGTGTGTGTGTGTATGACAACAGAAAATAATAAAATTGAAAATTATTCAAGGATTCGAATGTATTCTGAGAATGATAGAATGATGTTTGAAGTTGATAAAGAAAGCATAAAGTGGGGTGCAAAAATGAGAGAAAGAGAGAGAGAGAGAGAGAGAGAAGGTAGAAAAAGAAAGAAGGAAGAATAATTAATCAGTAATCTAGTCAGTAAATTTAATTACAGCAAAAAGCAAATAAGCAAAAAAAAAGAGGGTTTACCTCAAATAACAGACAGGAAAAATACAGCAATGAAAAGGGAAGTTATAGAGAGAAAAAAAGAGAGAGAGAGAAAGAGAGAGAGAGAGAGAGAGAGAGAGAGAGGCCGTAACAGAGAGAAAGAGAGAGACAAAGGATAGTCAGTAAAGATAAATAAAAGAGAAAAAAATAACCAATTATTCAAAATTATTTAACAATTAATAAACAACTAACTCAAAGCCAAGACTTATCATATAATATTTTCTTCCCACAAAACATTGCAAAATAACTTAAGAAATTAATAATAAACAATTTCTAATACTCCATACTATTTCAAGTAATTGTGTGTGTGTGTGTGTCTGCGTGGTTGTATGTGTGTGTGTGTGTGTATGTACATGTGTGCGTGTGGTGTGTGCGTGTGTGTATCATTAACTCATTAACTTATTATCAAAAATATTATAGTTAATGACAGTGCAAAATTCACACATCAACAAAACGTTTAATTACTAATTTGACACAATCGTGCTCACGTGTGCGTGTGTGTGTGCGTGTGTGTGTGTGTGTGTGAGGTGCGTGTAAAAAAAGTGAAAAAATAAAAAATCACATTACAAACAAACTCCAGATCACAAAGAAGTGACTAATCAACAAGTTCACAAAAATCACATGACTAAATTGCCAACAATGTGATTGGCTGAATAATTTTTGCATTTACAATAATAGTAAATAATAATAATAACAACAACAATAATAATTATAATAACTATTATTATTATTATCATTAACATAATTATTATCACTACTATCATCGTCATCATCATCACCATCATCGACATCATCATCATCATCATTATCATCATCATCAGGAATAAAAAAGATAATGATTAGCGTTTGCAGGTTAGAGTTCTGGGAAACAGATTTAATTTATGTTAAAAACAATGAATCAATGAACGAACGGACGAACGGAAGTACGAACGAATGAACAATCAAGCGAGCATACAAACAGACAGACAAATTAACAACAGATAGATGGATGGATAGAGTAAATGAAGCAAACAAAGGCAAGTGACTATATAAATTAATGAATTAAACAAAACAGAGAAGGAGGAAAAGAGTTGCAGAGAAAATGGCCAGAAAAAACAAATGCGGATTTAGCAAAGGAGTGTTCAACACGAGTTAAGAAGTGAGAACGAGAAGACGATCCTAAACCGGCTGACGCGTATAGATTCAATTAATACATCTGATAAGTACTTTAGGAAAGAATTTAGTTTGAGAGAATACGTTAAGTGCGAATTTTAGATAGAAAATTGAATTAAAAATAAACAAATACAAGTTACACTTTTAGATGAAATGGAATATAATATTTAAATCAGATCAAACAAACAAGTGAACGAATGAATGGATAAATGAACAAATGAATGAATGAAGGAATGAATGAATAAATGAATAACTAAGCAAATAGATGAATGAATGAATGAACGAACGAACGAACGAACGGACGAACCAATGAATAGCTGGATAAATGAACGACAATAAATAAACTAAAGATAGATCAAAATGAAATAGTTTCAATTAAGAAGGAATCAATCTTTTGACAAATAAAAAAAATCACAAGTAAACGAATGAATGAATGAACGAATGAATGAATGAATGAATGATGAATGAATGAAAAAAGAAGTAAAATTGTCAGAAAGTACATAATTATAGTTATATGGTTTTATAAAGGAAGCAGCATAAGCTATGCCATTATTTATCTAAACTTTGACTTATATACAAAATCCTTTCTGAATGAGCGAGTGAATGAATGAATGAAATAAAAATAAATGAATGAATGAATGAATGAATAAATGAATAAATGAATAAATGAATAAATGAATAAATGAATAAATGAATAAATGAATAAATAAATAAATAAATAAATAAATGAATGAACGAACGAATGAATAAACGAACGAATGAATGAAGGAAACAAATTAAAAAAAACCCTCACCAGACAAAATGTCAGCAATTAGTCAATATAATTAGATATCCTACTACATAAATATACAAACACACAATTGCGTAAATACATCAATACATAAACATACAAACACACAAACACATAAATTTACAAACATATAAATATACAAATACACAAACACACAGATATACAAATACCTTGCCATTAACATCAGTATTGGAACCAGTGAAACATCCATTAGCATAGCACGGTGGATAGATAGTAGAGCGATCAGATTTTGAATAAATCACACAATTTTTCGAATGATTAACTTCGGTGTCTTTGGTTTTCTGTCGGAATGTTACCCTAGATAAATCAAGACTGCCATTTTCATAAACATTATCTTGTGTATTTTCTTTATCATCACTAAGGTTACCGTTAACTGAGTCACTTTTATTGTTGCCATTTAATTTTTTACAATCACCATAGATGGGAGATTCATCTAAAGAGACAGAACGATTATTGTTTTGTTGTTGTTGTTGTCTTTGGCTTTGGGGGCAATCAGGTTCTTTGGTGGGTAGCCTGTTTGCTTTTTTGGTGGAAAACCTTGAAAGGCCGCAGCAAAAGGGTAAAGTCTTTTGAGAGCCCTCCTCCGAATCGTTCCAGTGGTCGCAATTGTGTACAGGGGAGTATGATGTTATGTTTTCCTGATCATCCGTGTGGTGTGGTGTTCCTGAATTATTCCTTGTGTTCGAATAAGTGTCGTTGTTGTTTGGGGTTTTTGCCTCTTCAACTACGTCAAAATGAAACACAGTCGATGACGTCCGTGATTTTGGTTTTTTTGAAAAGAACGAATTAAATGACCAAGCTGCCATTTTTTTTAGAAATTTAAAGAAAAAAAATAGATGAATTTTCGAGTGTCGAGGTACAATATTTACTAATAACTTGTATTAATTTCTTTTCAAATTACTGATTAATTATACAGTAAATTCGACTAAAATTACTTGACTAAGTATTTGAGATAAGGTTGTAATGTGCCAACGTATGTTTTTATATACCAAACATTTCAATCAATAAACACAATTAAACATCTAAACAATGAATTAAACAATTAAACTTCTAAACATTAAACAATTAATTAGCAGGACAATGTCTAAGGCTAAAGTCTGATCTGGAGGAATACTTCCTTTACTTATATTAATTATATATATTATATATCTAGTATCTATCTATATCTATTTTAACAAATCTATATAAAATATAATTATATATACAACACTAAACAAAATTAATTAAACATCATTTAATTAATTAATTGATTAATTAAAATTTATGTAAAGATAAATTAAACCTTAGTAATTGTAAGTTCTTTATTTGATTTTACAGTTTTTAGTAGTTGTATTTATTAAATATAATTCATTATGGATAAAATCTTCAAGTTTAAATTATTTTATATAAATATAATAAATAAATACTAGTAATGTAATATATAAAATTATTGAATAAAGTGTTAACAAAACTTGACAAATGTAATGTAAACAGACTGTGTAGGTAGGTAAGAATGTAAATTAGCAGTTAATTAAGTTAGTTAGTTATTTCATTTCATTATTTCATTATTAGTAGTTAAGTAATAGTAATTAATTTTAAATTAACACCTCTAAAATTTAGAGGTGTTAATTTAGTTAGAGTCTAAATTAATTTAGTATTAACTATTAAAGTACTTGTTTTTTAATTTCTAAACTTACTTTTCTGCTGATTTAAAATTTTTAAAAACTAAATTAATTAAAAACTACATACTTTTATTTTAAAATGTTAACATTTTAACTATTAACCTTAGATTAGACTTTTAAAGTTTTATTAGGCAGTTGAGACAAAAAAAATTCACCAAATTATCAAATCAAAATCAACACACAAACCTCATTAAAAATGTAAAATCACCACTCTTATTAAAATTACACAATTATAGAAAAAAAATTAACGATTAACATTAATCTTATTTAGAATTAATTAAATTAATTATATAAAATGAAAATATTTTATCCAGAAAAGAGAAAATTAACCAACATCCTATCTGACTGATTAGTACCAAAGCATTGCTGTGTAATTAAATGTTGGTAAACAGATTTCAACTGTTTAAAAGTGGATTCACCTCACGATTTCATTTTTATTATTATTTTATTATTATTATTTTTCTATTATTATTATTATTGTTCATTAGTATTATTATTAATTATAATTTTTTTATTGTTATCATTTTATTATTATTTTGTTGTTATTATTTTATTATAATTATTATTGTAACGACAAGAATTTGGTTGGGAATATTGAGAAATGTTATAAAGCACTAGAAATTTGGTGGATTTCAAATAAATATATATCTATGTGTGTGTGTGTGTGTGTGTGTGTGTGTGTGTGTGTGTGTGTGTGTGTGCCTGTGTGCCTGTGTGTGCCTGTGTGTGAGTGTGTGTGTTAATGTGTGGTGTGTGTATGTGTTGTGTGTATACAGAATAGTTATATAATGATGACAACCACAATTATTAAAATTAATTAATAAAATCGTGAGGTGAATCCACTTAACAATAGCATTAAAAATATAAATAATAATAATAAGCTTTATTAATTAGTTATTTATTAATAAGTAATTAATAAGTAATGAAGATAACAGAAAAAATAATAATGACAGAATGGGAGTAACTTATACGTGGAAGTACTTGAGTTTTCTTCTTATCTCTGTAATCGTTTTTCTTCTGTTGTTCTCAATAATTCTACTTCTAACTCCTCTACTCTTACTTTCGGGGTACCTCAGGGTTCTATCCTTGGCCCTCTTCTATTTATACTCTATACTTCTGAACTACCTCGTATTATTAATAACTTTTCTTTCTCTAGTCAACTATATGCTGATGATTCTTATATTTATACTTCTTTTCCTCCATCTAATCTCAATAGTGTTCTTCATAATTTATCTCTATGTCTTTCTTCGATTATCGCTTGGCCTGATTCTATGTGTCTTAAACTTAATCCTTCTAAGTTTGAATTAATTTGTTTTAGTAAATCTAAACACTCAATTACTATTCCTCCTATTATCTTACCTGATTCTAAAACTCTTGATGTCTCTCATAAGTTTCGTAGTCTAGGTTTTATCTTTGATTCTACTATGTCTCTCTCTTCTCAGATTAATAGTGTTGCTAGAAGCTCTTACTTTCATCTACGTAGAATAAAAAAACTTTTGCCTTTTCTTGATGATCCTACTCTTCTCCTTCTTGTTACTTCGTTAGTCTTATCTAGGATTGATTATTGTAACTCGCTCTACTATGGTCTTCCTGACTCTATACTCTATCCTTTAGGTAAAGCTTTTAACTCTGCTGCTCGTCTAGTTGCTCGTGCCCCTTTCTTTTCTCATATATCTCCATATCTTGTTCTCTTGCACTGGCTACCTATAAAATATAGAATAATTTTTAAAATTTGCACGTTCATGTATAAGTTTCAATCTAAATTATTTCCTAAGTATTTATCAGATATATTAATTGAACCTAAACGCCCCGGTCTACGATCGTCTTCTTCTTCTCGCTTTTTCTTAACTCGTGTTAAACACTCTTTTGCCAAATCTGCTTTTGCTTTTTCTGGTCCTTTTCTCTGGAACACTCTACCTACTTCTCTAACTACTTCTCCATCACTTGCGAAGTTCAGAGCGGATCTCAAGACCCATCTGTTTTCAAAATTCATTGAGGAGCGCTGTTGAACATCGCGGAAATAGCGCTTTATAAGCTAATTGATTGATTGATTGATTGATTGATTGGATAGTAACGACGACGATGATCAGTAGAGGAGTGATTTGTCATCTGAATAAATAACCCGTGTGTTTGTGTCTGTGTGTGTGTCTGTGTGTATGTATGTATGTGTGTGTTGTGTGTTTGTGCTGCTATAAATCATTTGAATGCCATTCGAATAATTTTACATCCATCCATTCTCCATCCATCCATTTCGGAAGCTTAGAAAATTATCCTGTTAATTAACTCGACTCTGCGTGTGTGTGTGTGTGTGGTGTGTGTGTGCGTGTGTGTGCGTATGTGTGTATTTATGTTTTAATGCGGTTATCACTAACCGTACCTTGAAATGTTGCTATATCATTAACCATTTAGACTGCTGTGCATGTGCAGACTTTAAAACCATCAAAAGTAGTTAAAAATTACCGTTTTGTCGTATGATGAATTATCAATATTTTATTTAATATAATTTATTTTATTTTTAATTTAAAATTTAACTAATCTAATTAACTTAATTTTTAATTTAATTTTATCTTTATTATTTTAATATTCTATTCAGAATTCAGTATTACCCACAAGCCTATAAGGATTGTCAATGAAAAAAGGATTTTAATTACCCATAAACTGATTTTATTTCTGTTTAAAATTACGATATGTACAATAGATTTCAATGTTTTTATTTACGATTTTTTCTATTTTTATTAGTTACGTAAACGGCGTAGAAGGGATGAAAAGACAGGCAGTATACCTACTAGCCCCGGTATGTTTCATGTACTATTACAGTTAAAACAATCAGAGTTATAAAATACACCAGACAAGCATCTACAAATTATTCGCCAATCACCACATTTCATCCAAGAACTTCTTCTACCATCTCCACCACCATCAGCGTAATCTTCGTCTCGAAATCTCTTAATAAATGCAAAAGTCTGTTCAGCTAGACACGTCTGACGTTGTAGAGAAGACGGAATCCATCTTACGTTCCGGATTTGTCCATACCGACTGTTCTGGAGACTGCTTTACCTCTTCAGAGAGGACGGAATCGATCCTTTTTCCCGGATTTGTCCATTCTGATGGTCCTGGAGACTGCTTGGCCGACTCGTTCAACATCCCATTCAGCACCGGTGGAAAAGTTGCGCCAGCGCCGGAGTTTTTATCTGCTGCTTTCTTTCCTAGGGCGAAGAAAGGGTTAGTTTTTATAAGGGACTACTGAGGAATTTTTCGATACAATTTTTTTATTCATATCACCATCAGCATCATTGTCACCATCGTCATCATCAGCACCACCATCATCATCATCATCGCTACCATAACTATCAGCATCATCGCCACCATAACTATAATCATCATCATCGCCACCGTCATCATTGTCATCACAATTACCACCTGGTGTATAAACACACGTAAATCAGCAAATCACACACAATTTGCACGTAATGGCAAGGAATCTCTTTGCAGTCGAACCAGGACACTGCATGATCAGTGCAAGGCACCTTAACCATTACACCATTGTGCCGCCCACTTACTGGTGATGTAAATCCATGCGGCCAAAGTGGCCAATATTGGTATGATTAAGACGGCGTATATCGGCGACGAGTTAGAGAGCTGCTCTGTGGCTGCCACCATAGTTTCTGTTGGTTAATTAACTAACTAATTAGTTAATTAGTTAATTAATTAATTTTTAAATGATGTAATAATATCATTGCTGTGTGTTGATATTATTGTTAGCTAGTCAGACAGTCAACAGACCGGCCGACTAACCAGATAACAATCCAACTAACCAACTAACCATCCGACCAACCAATCAGCCAACCAATTAATCAATCAACTAATCAATCAACCAACCAACCAGCCAACAAAGAAACCAAAAAACCAACCAAGCAATAAGCTAGCCAACCAACCAACCATCTAGCCAACCAACCAATCAATCAACCAACAAACCAGCCAAACAAGCCAAACAACCAACCAACCAACCAACCAACACTCCCAACTGACCAGTAATTACAATATTCTCAGTTACAGACGCCGATGTAATCTCACCTCCAATATGGTTGATAGCCGTACAGCTTACCACATAATAGCCTTTCGAGAAAAAGACTATTGATTCGTCGGTGGTCTGAAAAATTTCACTTTTAACCATTTCACCCCTTACATTTTTCACTTCCCAAAGCCATCTGTTTGCAGGCGGATAGCCAACACTCAGGCAAGTTATTCTTTGCTTTACTTTGGCCTTTAGACTGTCGAAAGCGGCGTATTTTAGACTGACTAGGGAAAGAAATTGTTTTTGATGATAGTGATGACGGGGACAAAGTTATGATGACGATAACGTTTGTGTTGGTGGTGATGATAATGATGATGAAGAAGATAATGATGATTGTGGTGAAGATGATAATGACTATGGTGATCATGGTGATGATATTAGAATAAGTAGTTGTCGAAAAGTAACATTTTGCAATTTAAAACTGTTGAACGGGTTTTTTTAAAACATTTGAAAATGAAATTTGGTGAAAAAAAATATTTACACATTCCAAAAGGGATAGTGTCAGTGGCGGATCCGGAATTTTACGATGGGTTTGACGTTCAAAATTCCAAAGGGATGGACACTACTTTGTGCTAATTTCCGTTTCCGCCCAGTATTTCACTTTTTTAGCTAATCTCCGTTAAGGTAAAAGAGATACAATTTTTAAAATGTTAAGTTTATGACTTTTTTAACATTTAATTTATAATATTTTTTCTGTCATGGTCTTGTGTTGGAGATGAATTCTCACATTCCCACTTGGATCCGCCACAATTCTTTTTTTAATTTTTCAAAAATGATTAGACAAAAAATAAAAATGATACAGGACGAAATTTCCACTTCAATTCTTGTAAAAACCAAAATGGTTTTACAAAAATGTAACAAAACGATGCACTGACAGTAATTTTTCATTTTGATTTTGTAGACAGTCAGGTTATATTCCGTGTCGTCAAAATATGCAGCTAGTAGAATGTTCAGTGATCGATTGACGTCTGGGGTGTCAGTGAAGGTTCTTGGACCACTGATATCATATTTCTGAAAAGAAATTAATTTTATTTCTTAATTCCGCCTTTTTTCCCTTTAAACTATTGGTTTCTTTTTATGCAGTTACTGTTCTGTTATGGTAAGTTATAAAGACCACTGACGAAATATTTTTCATTTGTAATTCATTTTGGAAAAGAAAAATTTGCCTATTTAATAAAACAAAAACAAATTTTGGGGAACCTAATAATGAAGTAGGATATATTTATATATATTTATTCATTGTATAAAAGCCGCCCAAAATTTTCAACACACACAACACACACACAGTTGAGTTTACAGGATAATTTTCCAAGTTTCCAAAAATAGACAACAATAAAAAATCACAGAACGATTATTTACCAGTAGCAGAAAGCCATTTATAACTTTTGTTACACCGTTTATGAAGAAGCTATTTGGTGCCTCTATTAGCCTGAAATAGAGAATCAACTTTTGGCCGGTTTCTAGCGGGTAGACGACCACACTGACGGTTAGGTCAGTCGAGTTTGAACTCAGATGTGGAGCCTCGATTATTGTCAAATTTTCTGTGTGTGATTGTTTTTAGAATAAAGATGGTTTTTTCCAAATTTTATAGGTTTAATTAGGATTAAATTGGGTGAATTGAATTAAAATTATAGGAGGCGTTTGTGAAGAGGGGGTGGTTGTTGGGGACTGCCGCCTACTTGCCCCTTCTTTTGTTAGTTTTAGAGTAAAGCAATTAAATAATAAACTAGTTCTTACTTGAATTGATAACGATTATATCATGCAGCGCATGATGGTCGGTGATGGTGCAATTCATAAGTTTCGGGCTAATTTTTAGAGTTTGAAGATAATCGACGAGAAATTGTTCAACTTTTTTGCCTAAATGGAAACATCCTCCAGCAAATTCATCTATTTCAGTACAGTCTTCATGACACCCTTTAAGATAAACGTCTGAAAATAAGTTACCTAGACAAATAAATTGGCCGGCGCGATGGTGTAATGGCTAAGACGCCTGGCATCGCTGCTACTCTGGCTGGGTTTGAATGCATGGTGATTCTAGGCATGTGGCATGCAGTGCGTGTGAGGTGTTGATTCATGTTTGTTTGTGGTTGTAAATAAAATAAGAGTAAAAGCGTCATATTTTGTGCGGTAATCTAGCTCTGCGCGTGTGTACGTAATGTGTACGTGTTGAGGTGTATGTACGTTGTGTGGTGTAGATTTGTTGTGGTACGATGGTTTAACTATAAATATCGAACGACAAGTGATCAGTTCAGCGTATTTTACAACAGCATTATAAAGAACCAAATGAAGTTGGTAGGTTTCGCTGATTTGTGAAGAAATCATTAAAAAAGCGCTTACATGATTCCAAAAATGCTTCTGTATATCTGATGAATAATAATAATAATAATAATAATAGTGCATATAATCTAGTAACTTTCATTGTCGTCACCATCATCATCATTGTATTCCACCACCATCGCCATCGTCCTCATTATGTTTCATTTTCGGTTTTGCCGGTGTTTACATATTAGTTATTTTATTGTTTATAAACTCTCTTACGTAAACTATTAGTCTGTCAACAATCCAAAAACAAAAATAAAATGTAATAAAATTATATCAACTTTGTAATTTTTTTTGGTTTCAATGTATTTTTATTATTTTATTTTAATACTACCACAAGTGCAACTACTGCTGCTACTACTACTGCGGCTGCTGCTACTACTACTACTACTAATTGTACTATAAGTACTTAACGAATACTTTTTCTACTGGTAACTACTAGGTTAAGATATATTTTTTCGCAAACCTGAATCATTTTTACTAGGAATTTGTCAATTTTTTTCACATTAAATGCTAATTCTAATTTCGGTTTATTCAAAAAAATCACATTTTTGTAAAAAATTTTGCTAAACATTTATTTGGTCAAACGGATGACGAAATATTTGAAATAATTTAAATATTCATAGATACAGTGTCAGATCTAGACAACGTTGACCGAAAGAGCCAAAATATTAAATAAGACTGGGGGACAATCAGAATCTTTCAAATTGTTACTGGTTTGGCCAAAAAATTAGACAACCTAAAAACTGTGTTGTACTAAATTTTGATAATAAATACCTCCCCCAAAATAAAATATCCGCCACTGTATAGATACTACAAAATTAGATGTATTAATACGGTAAGTAGACATTCAAAATCATTTCATAAAAAATGTTTCAAGCATTTATTTATAAGAATGAAATAACTAGGCTATATCTGAAGATTTAGGTATAGATACGTATATAAAAGAAACAGTCAAATGATGTTATAGCTGCTTGTCGTCACTGACAGACTCGTCACTTTCAGCAAATTTTGAAATCATTTTGTAGCAATCCTCGAGTCTGGTCACCACCGAATACATCAGGTTAATCCATTGTGGTGGGTTTTTATCGTCGTAGAAATGTCTCATGTACAAGAACACAGACATACAAATGGTAACAACGACACCTACAATGAAGCAGAGGTGCATTCCTAATTTCCTACATCTATTGCTCCTCCGGTTCGGACGAGGGTTATGGAAAGCGTCACCATTTGGCAGGTTCATTTGTACCATTTCATCTAGAAATCTTCTCGCTTCGTCATTTAAGGGGTGTTGTATAATAACATTAATATGGCCCTCTTCCGGCCTATCTAAGTTTCTTGGATCTGGCACTATTACAATCTCCCTTTGGCGCATTTGCCTTCTTAGTTCTAACACTTCCTCAGGTAGGTTTTCATCTTCCGGATCTCCAGGAGGCCCAGGTTCCATTTCCATTTCCGCTTTTGCTTGGGTTTTTAGTTTTGTTCAAATCTTACGTCACAGGAAGTTGTTGGGTTGAATGAAAGTTCCGACTGTTGATTTCTTGCAAGTCTAAAGTTGATTTCTTTTGAGCTTGAAAATTTGAGTTTTTTGAAGTTGAGTTGGTCAATAGAAGATAAAATGTTCTGTAAATATTTATAATATTGAAAAATATTTGTTTTAAATGAAGTTATTAACAACATTTGGTGATTTATTCGTGAGTATAATTTTTTTCTATTTGTGAAAAACTAAATTAAATTGTTTATTTAAAAAATGGGTTGGGCGGACCCTTGCTTATTGATCAATTTAAAATTAGCAAAATCACTAAAATACATGATTGGATACAATATTTTGAAACATATTCTTTGAACAACTGATTGAAAAGCTGAAAAACACAAGCATTTGAGATTTTAAAATTGCACTTTTCATGTAAAATAAATATTCTTAACTGATGAGTTTTAAATCGATGAACTTGTCTTTTGATATAGAGAACTTACTATATGGGACCAAGCTGTTTACTCCACTTGCTAAAATTTATTTGCAACACAACGATTTAAAACACATTTTTTTTCATTTAAAACGATATTTTTTAATTTAAAAGTTGAAAACTAAAAAATACAACACGCAGAGTTGATCCACGATAAAAATTACACAGCGTTTATCACTGTAGCGAAATGAAAAACTGTTCTCCGTTTATGTGTATGTTTAATATACTGTATTTTTTTAAAAATACTTACAGATACAATATCAAAATTACATATTTAAGCATGGGATTGTGGGATGGTTCCATCTAACTTTTCGAAGTAAAATTTGAAATTACTTCAACGTTAATAAGTATTTAGTATTTACTCTCACGGCTGCTACTACCACCACTACTACTGCTGCTGCTACTACCAGTATTACTGCTACTGCTGCTACGACTACTGCTGCTACTATTACTGCTACTACTAAAGCTACAACTACAGCTTCTGCTACCACTAGTTTTAAAATCACAGCAGCCAGGGTCAGTATAAAAGCCATCGTGAAACCTCGGGTCGGATAAAGTGGCTTTAACTTTTTAAAATATCTGGTAGTGGGATAGTAGTAGGATTTTATTTCACATAGTAAATACGCTTATATGTTGAAAAACTGAGTCCATCAATTTTTTTTACTAGTTTACATTAATTTGTATAGATATATTTTGAGGTTTCATTTGGAAGGCCCGTTAAATTTGATGATTTGAACAAAATTGTAAATTTGCCAAGTGGTGTAGTAATAATACTGTTAATGATTACTCTTACCGTTGTATTGAAGTTTTTATAGATAGAGATAGAATAATCTGACAAAAATATCATATTTATTGAATTTTCTGCGAGCATCTAATCATTCAGACTTAATTGGATAGCTATATAAAACATAATAAAAGTTGGCTAAAATTTATTTTTAACAATTTTTTAAAAACACTAATCAAAATCTTCATAAAAACTGTTCATAAGAAAATGTCATTTATTAAATCACATAATAGAAGCAGGAATCAGTAAGATGATCATTACTCAAGTTGTATTTTCACTTTTCAATATATTTAAAACAGTCAAAAGGCTTAAATGGTTCGCTGTAATGTTGGCTGGGCACAGGCTGGCGGATGTTTAGGATCATAGTCCCGTTCAGACAAATGTAGCACAATGACGTAAAAAATGACTGAGAACGTAAACACCAAAATCCCGAAAAATAATAAGAAACAGTTTGTAATTTCCTTCCAACATCTACAACAGTAAGAACGGATATCTTCATCGCCGTATTCTTCTTCTTCTACAGTCGATAAGCAATCGTCATTAAGTCTTTTTTTCTCTGAACTTGCATCTATCGGAGATGTGGGAGGTGTGGGTTCTAACGGAGTTCCTGGCTCTATCGGATGTCTCGGATCTGTCGGGGATTTTGGCTCAACGGGAGCTTTTGGTTCTATCGAAGCTTGTTGTGCTACTGAGGCTCGTTGTTCTACCAAACCACGTGGCTCTGATGGGATCCCGGGTTCTGTAGAGACTGTAAGCTCAATCGACGTTGTAGTGTCTGGCTCTACCAATGTTTCTGGTTTCATTTTATTTGCAGTTGTCGATAATTTTGAAATTATTGGCAATGGGGTCTTAACATGTGATGAATCAACCCTTTTTCTGTCAGTTTGTTTTTTTGATGGAACCCACGATATGTCAGCATCATCAATTTTACATTTCAACTTTTGCTCCTCCAACACTTCCACTTCCTCGTAATGTTCATCGTCTTTGTCGCACTGATCGTTGTCGTCTCTGATTCCATTTACTTTAATTGTAGCTCCTGAAGTTGTAGTAAATGTAGTTGCTGCGGTTGCTACAGCGCACATATTGTCGTCGGTCGTCGAAGATGACGGAGAAAAATCCTTTTTATCCCCCATCTTGTTTTCTTTCTAGATTATTATGTTTATTAATTAGAAATTTGTTTAGTTAATAAACTCTATTGACGCAGTTAATTTATGATGTCAAACATTTCAATGCAAATAACTAAAAATTTTAACAAAATTTTAACAAAATTTTTCGACTGAATTGGATGCTAAATTAGAAAATTTTTCATTTACATTCTATTACTACTTAGTATTTGTGTATTTGTTATTTTATTTGACAAGATGTAAGCGTGTAAAGAAATAATTTTTATAAATTTACCTTGGGATAAATCGTATGAAGAGCCAGAATTTAGTAACCAGAACTTTTTTTTTAAATAGAATTTACTTCTACACGAAATTTTTTAAATGTATTTTTTTATTTAAATAATAAAATCTTTTTTGAATTTAAAAAATTAGCAAACAATATTCAGGAAAGAATCGAAATTGTGTTTTATTATTACTTATTCGTTAAATATACACATGTATGCATACATGCACATAACTTATTCATATGTACTCACACACACACACAAACAAGTATCTAAACAAGGGATAGTTGGATACTGTTCTCAAATGTAAACGTATGTCCGTTGTTATGATTGTTTAATTCATAAACTCACCAAACACTTCATACGCTGTAATACTTTATTATTGAAAATTTTTAAAGCCAGAATTGGAGTTGGAATCTGTCGGAGTCGGAATATTTTTTTTTTTATTCTGGAAAATGTTACAAATATGATTTTTTCAGAATCATGCTTCTTAGAGGGTGTATGACTTACAATCATTTATATACTGATAACAATAAAAACTAAATATAATTTACTAAGAACAACAATTCCATTCAACTTATTTTGAAGTGATTTTTGAAGTATTTTTCATTTAGTAATGGTACATAAGTAAAATTATGATGCAAAAGTTGTAACAATTTTCTGGGAGTTGGAACACAAAAAATTTGTATCCGCTTGTATTCCTACTACTACTCTACTACTACTACCACTACTACATTTGTAACTGCTACTACTACTACTACTACTACTACGCTAGTAAATTTACTTCAACTACTTCTAATAATAGCAGTACTGCTACTACTAGTGCAGCAGCAACTACCAAATCTATTACTACTAATACTTTTACGACTTCCATAATGACAATAACGAAAAATAAAAAATACTAAAATGAAAAAGTAATTAATGAGAATACTTGTGGAAATATATTTTATTATTTCTCAACTCAATAAAACCGTTCATCATATAAAATTTCTGATACTTCAATATGAAGTTTTACTGCAGGGTAATCTATCAGTTAATACATTTTCCAGTGAATGTCTTTTAAGCAAATATTGATACGACTAAATGAATATTGATTAAACACGAATGGCCGTTTAGGGATTCGCCCATAGAATACCTAAACTGTAAACTAGATTACCTACTACAGATTGTCAATCACAGATTTCAAATCCCGGATTACATATTAAGGATCACAGGTTACAAATTACCGTATACAAATCACGGATTACATATTACAAATCCCAGACCGCCAATTACGGATTACGTTGACGTAACTTGTAAAGGACATAAAACGAGCAGAAGCCACCCAAGGCCAAAATGACCATGGCCAACCCAATGGCGATCCTAAAATATTTTTTATCCCATCGCCGAATAGTAAAATGACGTGGCTGTTGTCGGAAAAAAAGTCCTGTTGGCACTTCCTGGGCTCCCACATCCGCATTTATCCGTCTTTCTGGTCTTGTCTCTGCCGGAAATTCTTCTGCCTCTTCACCTATCTCTATGGATCCACACCAACTACTACTTTCACTTCCATCTTGACTTCTATACCCCAACAGAGCCGTTTTTTCTGTTGCGCTATTTCCATCAAGATTCCACCATCTGCCTCGACAAATATATTTGGGATTTGAGAACAAACTGGTAGTGGCGGTCGTAGTAGCAGTAGTAGTAGCAGCCTCAGCAGCGTTAGCAGTAATGATATTATTATTTGTAGTAGTGGTAGTAGCGATGGTGGATGCAGTAGTACTAGTAGCCGCGGTTACGAAGACGTCGGTAAATTGGGGAGGATTTTTTTTAACGGGGTTGTCATCTTCTAATTCTAAGTTTTCTACTTTAGAACCCCCCGTTGGAGTAGGTGGCTTGTTTCGGGCTTCCATTCTTTTTGACTGGTCAGATGAAAATTCTACTGTGAAATGGTCAATAAGTTTTAAATTGATACGCAAATAACAATTGTAAAACAAATTGACTGGAGATGTTTGCATAATTGAAAAACGATTTAATTGAAAAATTCTTTATTTACTAATTGAGATTTTGAATTTGAAATGAATGAATATTATTTTACATTTATGGTATGTGTTAAATTTTCTAAAAATAAGAAATTCTTGTTAAAAATTTGAGTAAATTTTATAAACACAACGTACAAATTTATTTGGTATTAAATTATTCCGTAAATTAAATGAATATGTAATTTATGTTTTAATAAAAATATTAGCTAAAATTATTTATAAAAGCAATTTTCATATGAAAAAAGAACCTTTTGTTGCACAAAAAATGGGTTAACCAGATTTTTATAACCTAATCAACCGCGTACACACAGAGAAATTCAACGAATTTAATAAAAAATGTAAACTTTTTTGATTAAAACAAAATAAAATACATTTATTTTAGAGTAAAATGATCAAATTTATGCTTATTGAAAATATTTCAAAATTATTACGACAAGGTAAAAGCAGCACGATTTTTTTTCATAAAAACATTAGTTTGCAATAAAAAAAATTTTGTCGGACCTACACACACACAAATTGATTTCACACACTCATAACTCTCTCTCTCTCTCTCTCTCTCTCATTCTCTCACAGACACACACACAAACACACACAGACACACACACTTATTCATGTATACTATGCGTTATTTATGATAAGAAATTTATGTAATTTATTTTTAGTAATTCAAGTAAGCCACTACTGATTGGGTTTTTCATTACAAAATTTTACAAAACAATCCAGCGAAAATTATTACTACTTAGCAAACGAATCATTTTCAGTATTGGAATTGAACTATAGCACTCGAATTTTAACTTGGCACTGACCTGAAAGCGACTTTGCATTAGACCATATGATGGTAATATTATAATATACTGCTGCTACTACTTATACTACTATTACTACTACTACTACCACCACTACTACTACCACCACCACCACCACCACTACTACTACTACTACTACTACTACCATTACTACTACTACCACCACCAATACTACTACTACTACTACTACCGTTACTACTACTACCTACTACTACTACTACTACTACTACTACCTACTACTACTACTACTAAAATTCTAAACTCAGGACACGAATGGCCGATTTGTAGATTTGAAAGCCTATAGATGAATTGTCCGGATCCAGTGCTTCCGATAAGGTCACTCCGTTGTTTATAATCCCACCATTCGATCCCAAGAAGGCATCCGTCACGTCTCAAGCGCCAGGGACATCAGTCGAAGAGGGAAGCTCCGCTTGACAACGATCCAGAATTTGGAGAATGTGTCGCTCGCAAAAGCGCCTGTCAGGTCTCTGGTATTAACCTGATTGTAGACATGTTCATCTACATCGTTCACCTAGTTTTCAGAGGATTTCTTAACAATCAGTAATACTGCCATTAATACAATATTCAAAAAATTATAATTATATTTTATTGAATTGTATTGTATTATATTATATTATAATATATTATATATTTATTTGTTTATATAATATTATATGGCAACAGAAATAACCGCTACTGAATTTTTAAATAATTTGGGAATGGTAACAGCAAGTTATTTTTAGTTCTAAACACTCTCACACACACCACATGCACACACACATACACATATATTCACACACACACACACACACACACACCACACACGCACACGCACACACAAAACTACACAGGTTCACTTAGACAAAAGCAAAAGTTATTTAGTAATGGGATTATGTATTTTATTGATACTATAACAATCAATAATAATCATGGTTCAAAGAAATACTATTATTTTACTACTACAGTGTAATAGTATTATTACTATGGTTTGTTATTTAAAATCATTTGTTTTTAGGTGATATTGTGATTAAAAGCATTAAAAAGCAGATAGATAAATATATTTCATTAATATTTATAGTAATTTATTAGTATTAATTTTATTATTATAATTATTAGTAGTATTAGTAGTAATGGTAGTAGTAGTAGCAGCAGCAGCAGTAGTAGTAGTAATAGTAATAGTAGCATTAGTAGTAGTAGTAGTAGCAGTAGTAGTAGTAGTAGCAGTAAGTAGTAGTAGTAGCAGTAAGTAGCAGTAGTAGTAGTAGTAGCAGTAAGTGGTAGTAGTAGTAGTAGTAGAAGTTGTAGTAGTTGCAGAAGCAGAAGTAGTTGTAGCTGAAGAAGTAGTAGAAGCAGTAGCACTAGCAGTAATAGTTGTAGAAGTAGCAGCTATAATATTAGTAGCAGCAAATGCAGCAGCTTCAGTAGCAGCAGTAGTAAATGTAGTAGCAATCACATTCTCCAGGTCTTTTCAGCGTGAAATGGATTCAAGTTAACAACGTTCACTTTTCGTCCGGTTGATAATTTTGTGCTCAGGCTTTCGTATCTATTTCTATTGTAGAATATGTTGCGTGGGTTGATGTAATTGTTGTTGCTGGATGATTTGTTGTTGTTGTTAACGTTGTTGTTGTTACTGTTGTTAGTGTTGTTGTTATTGTTGTTACTGTCGTTAAAGTTGTTGTTGTTGTTGGTGGTGGTTTTGCTGGTGTTTTTGGTGACGTCAAAAGAGGTTTTGTGGTTTTTGGTGTTTTTTAGGTAATTAGCAGTTTTGTAATTACTGCCATCGTCACTTGTTTCTATGACTTTTTCGGTAGTTTGCATGTTAGCATTACCATCATCATAAAGGCAGTCGGTGCTATTGTTGTGAATGTGGCTGTTGTTAATGTCATCAAACATGTCAACGAGGTTGTTATTGTTGTCAAACATGTTGTTGTCAATGAGGTTGTTGTTATTGTTGTCAAACATGTTGTTGTCAACGAGGTTGTTGTTATTGTTGTCACCAAACATGTTGTTGTCAACGAGGTTGTTGTTGTTATTGTTGTCACCAGACATGTTGCTGTCAATGAGGTTGTTGTTGTTGCTGTTGGCATCAAACATGTTGTTGTCAACGAAGTTGTTGTTGTTGTTGTTGTCATTAATGTCTTTGCAAATATCGTCACATTCCTCATCGTTATCGTCGTCGTTTTTGTTACCACTGAGATAATCTTGTTTATAACTAGAGGTTGTATCTTTGTTGGTGACATCATTATTATTATTATTGTTGTTGTTGTTGTTGTTGTTGTTGTTGATGCCACTGATGTGATCCAACGTGACCAGAGATGGTCTACCTCTGACTTTTGTATACTTAAGCGGAGGAACACTCTTTACGGTTGCCATTTTGTTGATGTCATTTTTGTTGTTGTTATTTTCAATGCTGATGTCGTTGCTGTTGTTGATTGCGACGTGATTGTTGCTACTGACTGTGATCTCGTTGTTGCTGTTAGCATTGTTGATGTCACTTTCGTCGGAGTTTTCATGTCTTGCTGCTGATGTTGATGTCATGATGGAATTCAGTGGCTGTATGGATACTGCTTCCAAAGTTGACGTCATTATGGTCGATGTTTCAATTGTAGGTTTTGTTGCCGTTTCATCTTGTTGTAATTTGTCTGCTCTTGTTGATGTCATTTTGTTGTTGATGTTACTACTACTACTAGCGGCTACTGCTTTTTTCATTCTGGAGCAAATTTGGAAATTTTCGCGGATTCTCGGCGAGATTTTGACGCCCAATCTTTTAAGAAAAGCAAACTTCTCATCAACGCTCAGATAATTGCTATCATCATTTTTGCTGCTCTTGTTGTCAACATTGTTGCTGTTGTTGTTGCCAACATTGCTGCTTTTGCTGTTGCCAACATTGCTGCTCTTGTTGTTGTCAACATTGCTGCTGCTGTTGTTGTTGTTGTTGTAATTGACGTTTTTGTTGATTTTGATGACGTCATTTTCATATTTAGCCATGTTTTGAATGTTTTTGGTTATACCTTTCTATCTTAACTTAGTTTGGCGCTTAAGCTAACTCTTATTGTCGTTATTATGATTAATGTTATTACATACAATGATAATAATAATAATAATAAAGATAATAATAATAATAATTTAATAATAATAATAATAATATTTCTTATTAGTATTGTTGTTGTCGTGTTGTTGTTGCCATTGTTAATGTTATTCTAAATTTGGTAATAGTTTTGAATGATTCATTCTCAATGAACCCTCATAAACTGGTGAATTATTTAACATTACACATTGGCTGCTACAAATTTTTGTTATTACATTCTGTTAAATTACAAAAAATTATTCAAACAGAGAATTTTTAAAGGTTAAATTTTCAAAAATTTTTTAACTTTTCTAAATTAAAAATATTAAATACACAATTACCTATCCTTCCAAAGTTAAATATAAATGTGACTTTGTGTATTTGTGTCTGTGTGTGTGTGGTGTGTGTGTGTGTGTGACTTGCGATATAAACATACATACACGTTTAGAAGGTTTAAATTAATGAAATAAACGAAATTTTTGTCATTAGTTTGCTGACTGGCTGGCCGAAACTTGAAAATTTTTGGAATTTTTTTAAGTTTTTAGTAATAAAACCTATTTCAAATTCATTAAACTCGATATCTTGTTTAAGAAAAATTTAATTTTGAACCTGCAACTAGAATTAAAAAGTTAGTTTCATAAGACGTTTGTTTGTGTTTTAAAATGTTACTATTTTTGTAAGATTTTATTAAATTTTTTTTTTTAAAAAATTGATTATTTAATTAGTAACTTTTGAAAAATTAAAAATTGTACTATTTTAATATAACTAAATTATGTATAGCTAATTTAGCTAAATTGTCTAATATTTACTAAATGGTTATTAATAATTTATAACATTTTCGTGGCATAATATTTAATTTATTTCTTCAAATACTGCAAAACTTGATCGTTAACCAAGTGAAAAATTGAGATACGATATCAACAATTTTTCTATAATTTGAGTTTTGTCTGTGTAAGAAATTGAAATATAAACGAGACGAAACTGGAATTTTTTAGGGGGGAGGGCCATTTATTTGGGGGTACAGTTTTTTGGGGGTGCAATTTGTTTGGGGAGGTGCTCTTTGTTTGGGGGCTGTGCTCTTTTGCAGAGAAGTTTCGAAAAATTTAATAAGTCTTTTTCCTTTGCCATTCACACAAACTTTCCATCTCTCAAGTGTAAAAATTCGTACTATTATTAAAATTTCTTACTTGATTAAAAAAATGTTAGGAAAAGTCGGGATGGTGCGAATAAACCCCTACCTTCCCTGGCTAGGCTAGTAAATGAAAATACCAACAATTTTATTTACAGGACCTCCACATCGTCAAAGTATGACCGCAAGGGACATAGCAGTCAGATTTGAGAAAAAAGAGAGCGGTGAGGAAAATGTCTCATTCGTATCTTCAACTACAAACGCCGCTGCAGCGTCCACTCCTCCTTCTGTAGCTCGACCCTCTTTTCTCCCGGTAGCAGAACCCTTTGTGACTGAGTCTTCTGTGGATGAGTCCCCTGTGGCAGCTCCCCCTTCGTCTCCTGTAGTCCGTCGCCCATCTCCTACCAGCGACTCTTCTGACGGTGCCGACTTTGACAATGAGCCATACATAGAATGGCTGCAACACAGACAGTATTACGACTGTGGTGTTGTGACTTCAACAACAGCAGTCCGAAGGACACCACCATCACCAACACCACCCTCATCACCAGCCAGACGTCTGGAAGACCATAAAAGGGCCCTCTTCAGCTCCCAAATGACTCAAAGAAGTAGAAGCCGCCAGGCCCATTTTGGTTTCGATACGTCGTTTCACAATTTAGAAGCCTTCTTAAGGGAGATAGTCAGCGCTAACAAAAATTTCATAATATTTTTAATCGTTTTATTCTTAGGTGTCGCTATTTTTTTGTATTTCTCAGGTAACTAATCAGCATTCTAATGACAATATGGCAATAAGGAAGGTAGTGTAGTTATTAGGAACTGAACTGTGTTCATGGCAGATATTTCATACAAACATTCGTTTTTATTATTCAATTTAATCACAAAAATTTTATATAAATATTTTAAATAAACCTGTATATGTAAATAATTTAAAATTTAACTGTGGTTTGTTGTCGCTTTGTTGCTTGGTTTCGATGTTTTACAGATGTTTACTAGCAGATCGTATGGATAGTTTCTAAGTTTTTAACATTCATTAGCCATTGCTTTATATAAAATGACTTTGTTTTTATTATGAAATAAACATTTGATTAACTTTTAGAAAAATTTTAATCACGCAAAATAAATTTATATTGCAATGTACATATTCGTAAGAATGAGCTGTTTACTTCAGAACTTTTTAAAATGACATTTCATCCGTATTTCATTGTAACATCTTATAACATTTTTTTCATATTTTGATTCGATTTAAGATTCCATTGTTAACTGTATTATAGGGCATTTTAACAAGTATTTATCAAAATTATGAAATTTTTTCATGTGCATGTCGAAAGAGAGAAAAAAATTATTCAACACTTTCAACGAGTTTGATCATTGTAGTTCATCTAGCAACACCAGCAATAGTGAAATTATCGTAGAATAAAATCTCACCAGAATTAACATAGCCGGGTTTGATAAATAGTAACTGTACCACAATATATCAAAATATTCATGCCAAAACTTCTAAAAAATTGTGTGAATAGTAAACAAAATTAAATTCAAAGTTTATTTCCCACTCAGTTTGAAAGGGTTCGTAAATTTTGAGTCCCATGCCAAACGATCCGATCCTCTAAGCATTCTTCTTCTAGTGTCTTAATGAACAGAAACCACATTACTAGAATTATATTAGCGTAGTTAGTAGCTAGTAGTAAATGTGTTAGTAGTAGCGGCTATTGTAGTAGTAGCAGTGGTTGTAGTAGCTGTGGTTGTAGTAGCAGTGGTTGTAGTAGCTGTGGTTGTAGTAGCTGTGGTTGTAGTAGCTGTGGTTGTAGTGGCCGCAGTAGTCGTGATTGTAGAAGCTATTTCGGGTAAATAACTGCTGTTAAAGACATAAAATCATTGACAGAAACCGTATTCCAAAGTGTTATTATGTGTCGATTTTTTAATTTTCATTCAACCAAATTGAAATAATAAAATTGTCTTGCATTGCTACAAAAAAAAACTGGAATTTTTTTTTCATGCTGAAAATAATTTAATGTTTTCCATTTAGACACTAAGAAGCGCCTATCCCATATCATTCAAACAGAAAAAACTATTTTTATATTTGTGAATGGCAAATTTTTCAAGGGTTTTTAAGGAAACAGCCAGCTTGTTTCAAAAAAGTCCAGCCTGCATTTTTGACTTAATTTATTTTATTTTTAGATAAAATTATTTTGTTTCATTTTAAATTTTAATGAAATTTTATTCAAGTTTATAAGTTTTAACGACTCGCGAACGAATGCTAAAACTATTTTGAAGGTATTTTCTGTTTTTATGATAATCTTTTAAGTTTTTTGATTCAATAAAGTTTTACCAAATTACTTTTATTAATCAAAAAACAATTTTATACAAACGTTTTTAAATATTGTAAATTTTCATGTTGAAATCACACCAAAACATAACATTCATACAAAAAGCAAATTGATTATTGAACGAACAAATCCAAACTCTATTGTTTCATTTATGAGCTAATGTTTGACAAAAATTTTACTCCCAGAAAATTGTAAAAAATTTAGCTATTTAAAAAGAACATTTGCCTCTAAATTTTTTGGAACATTTGCTTCTGTATCAGCTCTAACTTTAACGATACCTCTTTTCACGTACGTCTACAATAATTCCTACTATGTCAGCAACAGCCACTACTGCTGTCACCACAGCTTCTACAGCTGTCTTCGACGTTTTGTCCATTTCAACTATTACGACAGCTACGTCTGCTGCAGCAACCAGTGCTGCTACATCTACTACAACACTTACAGTTTCAACAACTGCTACAACTACAACGGCTGCTGCGTCTGTCACAGTCGTTACGTCTACTACAACTGCCACAGCTAATTTTTTAACCGTCGGTACTTTTGCGTCAGCTGCTACTGGGAATCGAAGTAGTGGTTCGGCAGATGAAGACATCGAAAACATGGCCGATTATCTCGATTCAAACTTTGATTCTTCTTTTGAACGTTCTCGAAGAAGTGATGATTCAACGGTCCAGCTGAACCCCGGAAATGTATTTAGAGTCGGCAAAAGTGTGTATAAATATATAGGACCCCAATATAGAGGACCGGTTATCTTAGGACAACAAGATGAAGCAACGAACTACCGTAGTATGGTACTTGGAAGATACCACAGTGATAGAAACCCATATGGAACAGCCGACAGCTGCAGACCGTCAGATAGAGCAGCCGAAAGTTCAAGACCTCAATACAAAGGAGCGATTCACCCCGGACCACCAGCCGAAACAATGTTCCGCAGTGGTACGGACGCATATGGGGCAGCCGAAAGTAGCAGGCCTCCATATAGAGAAGAGGTTTACTGCAGACCGCAAGATGAAGTCGCGGGCTACTCTAGAAGGCCACTTGGAGTGGCCCACAGTGATACAACGCAGTATGGAGCAATCGCCAGTTGCTCTCGATGGTTTCGTAGAATAACAAATAGAAGTCCAGCTCCCGAATCTCACTTTCCAAAACCGCCAGTGATGACAAAACAAGTAGCTCGTTTAGCAGCAGAAGCTCGCAAGCTACAAAAAAAACGCGCTGCCATTGCTGCCAGAAATGCCCCAGTAATTCCTGAGCCTGATAGCAATATAATTTGTGAACCACGCAGAGGCCTGGCTAGTGCGGGTAGATTTGATGACCCCGATCCAATTATTAGAGTGTCAAATGTACCGACCCGTTGGACTCTGGTGAAAAGACATTTGAGAAGGAACAAACTGATTTATATGGGACTCATCATTACGCTTTTAGGAATTAGTTTATTGATGTTGTTTGCTTACATAGCATATAAGTACCATGGTAGCAGGATGACAACAACAACAGCAGCAACAACAACAACTATGATAACAACAGCAGCAACAACAACTATAACAACAGCAGCTAATACAACAACAGCAACAACTAATGTATCATATTTTGGAAAATTTTCCGACAATGTCTAGTTTCTGAATGAATAATATGTGTGGGTCATACATATCCAATTATTTTTACCATGTAATTAATTTTGAGTGCAATTTGTAAATATAGTGAAACGATTTATTTGAAAATAGATTTAAATTTTTATTTATTGAAATGTAAATTAATTTGATTTATTCCACAATCCATTTCTCCAGTGTGTTTTATTTTTGTATATATAAATATACAAACATTAATATATATGTTAATGAATTTTATTGACCGAATTTTAAATTTTTACTATTTAATGATTGAAAAATATTTTAAATTTATTAAAATGTAAATTTAAGATATTTATATATGCCATTTATTTGGTCTAAACCAGTACTGATATGAAATTTTTCATAAATGTTCCATTATATCATAAATAGTTTTATAATAAAAGGTTCTCTTAGCTTAATTTAATTAGATGAATAGTTAAAAATTAATGAATTTATATGAAAAATTGTACATTCGATACTTGGAAATTGAAATAATTTTCTAATGAGAGTAACTGTGTGTACGTGAGTTTATATTATAGTGTATATTTCTAAATGTATGATGAAGCTTGAATGCTCTATTCTAATGTTTATCTAGAATAATGTGATGAATTTTATCTTAAAAAATTTAAAGTATGTACCAAACATTTGATGCGAATTAATAAATGTATGACAATATATATGTGTGTTCATCGTGAGTTTAGTATTTCTTAAGCCA